>NC_133617.1:19648329-19814715 GCF_048593235.1 Sminthopsis crassicaudata
ATGGCAAGCTATTTGAATATCTTTGCCAAGAAAATCTCCAATGGCGACATGAGTGAAAAAGAACAGCCTCTATGAGAGTGTTTCTTATCTGTTACGTGTATGTATGCGTGCCAGTTTAGAGGTCACATTTGTGTTCCTTGACCATATTTCCCATGATTTTTTTTTTTTTTTTTGCTGTGATTTCCTTAATAGAATACTTTGCAAACTGCTCTTCTCTCCAGCGGGATATCCTAAGGAGTTTGTCCTAGGTTGATACAGACCAAGCTAATCTGGTCCTTTCCTGAAAAATAAGCTGGGGTGAAAGTCAATAAGCCTTGATTGTAAGTGGTGTGGAAGAGCAGAGGGAGCTTGAATCTCTGGGCTGGTCCACAAGCGCCAGCTGAAGATGAAGTGGGATGGAGCAGGAAGCAGGAGAACGAGGTGAGCTCTCTTGTAGGAGGATCCCCCATGATCTGCCTCTCCTGAGGCCTGTCAGAGGCTCATGGGCCCTTAGCATTTGCTCTGGAAGGAGCCTGACTTTGTGCAGTACCACCTGCTCCTCTAAATTGGAGCTCTGAGACTCAGTAGCTTGCTTGAGATCATGAGAGCAGGTAAACATCCGAGACACGTCGATTTACCTTCGAGGTCTTCTCTGGGTGTATCTTTGCTTTCCTGGAGTTGGTCTGGAGCATATTAGAGAAGCCCAGGTGATTGAAACTGCTTGGAGTCTGGGATACCATCTAATCTAACCCAGATTGGAATAAGACTTTGTCAACAATATCTGCACATGGTTTCCTTCAGCCTGTCCCGGAAGGTTTCCTATATATAAGAATCTACACGGAACATTGTTGGTAGATTTTTTTCCTGATAAGACTAGGGATTGAATGTCTCCCCTCCTCCCCAACTTTTTTTCTTAAGGATCCCAGTTCCATTAATCAAGCCTACAATTTTCTCTGATTTTGTTCAGTCATTTCTATCATGACTGACTATCTGTGATCCCATTTGGGATTTTCTGGCAAAGATGCTGGAGCGGTTTATCATTTCCTTTTCTAGCTCATTTTATAGATGAGGAAACTGAGGCAGAAAGGGTTAAGTTACTCAGATAGCATGTTTCCCCTCAGACAAGGGTTCTGAATTTAACCTCTCTCTCCATCTTATATATATATCTATATATCTATCTATATCTATATCTATATATCTATATAGACATATAGATATATAGATCTATATCTATATCTATATATATAGATATATATTTTTTCCTTTTTTTTTTTCTGAGGCTGGGGTTAAGTGACTTGCCCAGGGTCACACAGCTAGGCAGTGTTAAGTGTCTAAGACCAGATTTGAACTCAGGTCCTCCTGAATTCAGGGCTGGTGCTCTATCTACTGCACCACCTAGCTGCCTCTCCCCATCTTATTTTGATAACTATACTTAAAAATGGTTAATTTCATGTTTACGCATACTGGATTTAGCATATATTTTGATGTCTAACATATATTGGATTGCTTGCCATCTAGGGGAGGGAGTCGGGGGAAGGAGGGGAAAATCTGAAACAGAAGGCTAGGTCAATGCTGACAAAATTATCCGTACATATGTTTTGAAAATAAAAAGCTTTAAAAAATGATTGATTTCCTTTGCAATCCTGTGTGTTTTATTTTGTTCATTTGAAAATCCTATTCTGAGGAGATATCCATTCAACACGGGCTAAGAAAGCCTGTTTTAGCCCAATCCTCTTATCTTATAGAGGAGGAAGCTGGGGCTCAGAAGAGGAAAGGCCTGGTTCGCCACATTGGCCGTCAGGGGTGTTTGAGGTAAGATTGGAACCCAGACCTTTTGGCTCCGTTGTTCACTGTGTCAGCAGGCCTTCTCAGGGCCTTTTCAGGGCCTGCTCCGGCCCCTCTCCAGCTTGTCCTCCCTAGATTGGGATTCCCTGGATCTGTAAACGGGGGCTCTCACCGTCATTCCTGGACGCTGAGTCTCTCCAGGCAGCCCGAGGTCCTAGTAGCTCCCTGGGCCTCCGTATCAGATGAATGACTCACACAGTTGGCAGTCGACAAAAGCCCTCACATCTTTTTTTATATGAGCTGCTGTCTAGCCATGAAGATAAGACTTCCTGGGGGAAATCTGGTGGGATGGGGGCCATGGTCTGAATCGGCCGGAAGTCTGGTCTAGAGGCAACTCCTAAGGGCCGGGCAATCATGAAAGGCTTAGCTGACGGGATGGGAAGAGCTTTCTCTTTGGTGGTCTGAGTCTTGGCTTGGACTCCCAGCTTTTGGGCTGTGTGACCTTGAGAGCTCCCCTTCACGTCTTATGGGAGCCATTTCCTCATCTAAAAAGCAGGGATAGCGATGCTTGAGCCCTCCCACTTATCCCATTGGAAGTCAGGGAAAGCTTTGTATATACATTGTAAAGTATAAACATGAAAGTTTTGTGAAAATTTTTGAAACTGCCTAATCTTTGAAGCTCCCTAAGCACTGTAGAGAGGGGATTGTTTTTGTATAAATCACCCAGTCCTTGACAACACCATAGCCAGGCTCTTAGCCAGTCCTGTGTCTAAGGTAGCTGGGTGCTACGAAATATTTACCTTTATTTACCTCGGTTTCCTCATTTGTTAAGTGAAGATATTAATAGTCCCTACCATGCAGGGTTGATGGGAGGATAACATGAGATAAAACTGTAAAGCGCTTAGCACAGCTCCTGGCTTTAGAAATGTTCTCCCTTTGATTTTAGAAAAGCCTGAAAAGATTTATATGAACTGATGCTGAGTGAAGCACGCAGAACCAGGAAAGCATTGTACACGGCAACAACAAGGTTTGTGATGACCAACTATGATAGGACAGGTTCTTCTCAGGGATTCAGTGATCCAAAGCAATCCCAATAAACTTTGGATGGAAAATGCCACCCGCACCCAGAGAAAGAACTATGGAGACTGAATGTAGATCAATGCATGTTATTTCACCATTTTTTTCTTTCTCAAGTTCTGATTTTTCTCTCCCTACCTGACTCATACGGAAATATGTGAAAAAAAGTACATGTTTAACGTAAAAAAAAGAAATGTTGTATATTTTCAACATATTTAACATGTATTGAACTGCCTGCTATCTAGAGGAAGGGGTGGGGAGAAGAAGGGGAAAATTTGGAATGTAAGGTCTTGCAAAGGTCAATGTTGAAAAATTACCCATGCATGTTTTTTTCCTTTCTTTTTAAATTTTTATTTAATTTTAAAAATTTTTATAATTATAACTTTTTTTTGACAGTACATATGCATGGGTAATTTTTACGACATTATCTTTTGCACTTACAACATTATCCCTTGCACCATGTATATGTTTTGAAAGTAAAAAGCTTTAATAAAAAAAGAAGTGTTGGTTATTTTTATTATGATCATATGCCCTCCTGGCACAGTTGAGGAACAAAGCAGTTTCTCAGGCTTTGACTTGAGTCTTGGGATGAACAAATCATGATGGGTAGCCGACAAAAACAAGACAAAATATCTCTCTAGTGTGAGAGAGCAATTAAAGCAGACATGACTTGGCAAGGTCAGATATTCCCATTTTAGAGATCAGTAAACTGAGACTCAGATTATGTTAATCAGATGGTTAAGTTGATTGGAGCTGGGCTCAGATTAAGAGGTGAAGGACTATGGTGAGGAAGTGAGGCTGATTGCAGAGATTCACTAAAATGGGTCTCAATGATCAGCTTTTGGAAAATTCCTAAGCCTGCTTAGGGACTAACCCAAACTTGATTCCTTTGCTTCCATTCCCCTATGCAAGTTGCCTCATCCTATTAGAAGGAAAGCTCGCTAAGCAGGAACTGAATGGCTTGTTTGTATTTTGTGCTCCTGGAGATTAGCAGAGTGCCTGGTATGCAGTAGACACTAGTAAATGCTTGCTAATTATTAAGAATTGACCAAATCAAAGAATATGACCAGACAATTTTTAGGTCAAGAAATCAAAACCATCTCTAATCATATGAAAAGGTGCTCTAAATCTCTATTGATCAGAGAAATGCAAATTAAGACAACTCTGAGGTATCATTTCATGCCTCTCAGATTGGATGAGATGACAGAAAAAGATGATGAATGTTAGAGGAGATGTGGGTGGGGAAACTGGGACACTGATGCATTGTTGGTGGAGTTGTGAATGGATCCAGCCATTCTGGAGAGAAATCTGGAATTATGCTCAGAAAATCATCAAACTGTGCATACCCTTTGATCTAGCAGTGCTACTACTGGATTTATATCCCAAAGAAATCTTAAAGGAGGGAAAGGGACCTGTATGTGCAAAAATGTTTGTAGCAACCCTTTTTTAATGGCCAGAAACTGTTTAGTGGTATCTGAGTGGATGTCCATCAATTAGAGAATAGCTGAATAAATTGTGGTATATGAAGGTTATGGAATATTATTGCTCTGTAAGAAATGACCAGCAGGATGAATACAGAGAGGCTTGGAGAGACTTACATCAACTGATGCTGAGTGAAATGAGCAGGACCAGGAGATCACTGTACATGATAACAAGACTATACGATGATCAATTCTAATGGACGTGGCTCTTTCCAACAATGAGATTATTCAGACCATTTCCAATGCTCTTGTGATGAAGAGAGCCATCTGCACCCAGAGAGAGGACTGTGGGATCTGAGTGTGGGCCACAACATATTATTTTCACTCTTTTTGTTGTTGTTCACTTGCATTTTATTTTCTTTCATATTTTCTTTCCTTTTTGATCTGATTTTTCTTGTGCAGCAAGAGAATTGTATAAATATGTATAAATATTGACTTTAGTATATATTTTAACATGTATAACATATATTAGATTGCTTGCCATCTAGGGGAGGGGGTGGGGAGAAGAGGGGGAAAATCTGAAACAAGGCTATGCCAGGGTCAATGTTCAAAAATTAACTGTGCACACACACACACACATACACACACACATATATATATATTTTTTCCCCTGAGGCAAATGGGGTTAAGTGACTTGTCCAGGGTCACACAGCCAACAAGTGTTAAGTGAATGAAGCCACATTTGAACTCAGGTCCTCCTGACTTCAGGGCTGGTGCTCTATTCACTACACCACTGCCATATCTATTTTAAAAGATGATTATTCTGCTAGGTGGCAGTGGGTAGAGCACCAGCTCTGAATTCAGGAGGACCCGAGTTCAAATCTGGTCTCAGACACTTAACACTTCCTAGCTGTGTGACCCTGGCCAAGTCACTTAACCCCAGCCTCAAAAAAAAAAAAAAAAAAAAAAAAAAAAAAAAAAAAAGGATCATTCAGGAACCTTGAAGGAAATGTTACTGGTGTGAATGCCTGGATGTTCTTTCCATGTTTAGGCAAGATTCCCAAGAGTTTCTAATACTTCTCCCCAGATTACCTTGCATTTATGTTGGATGCAGTTTTTACAAATTCAGAATCATCTCTGATCCACACTTTCTATGCGACTCTGGCCAAGGTATTTAATGCACTGAGGGATCTCTGAGTTTCATTTGAAAAGCACAGTGTATTGGTAGAAGGAATTTCCATACTGGGAGTTTCCTCGACCGACAAAATCGCAGGTCCAGGCTCAGTTTGTAAGTACTTAGATGTGTCCACGTTATTTCCTTTGACAGAATGTAAGTTTCTAAATTGAGGGTCCGTGAGTCAGGGAGCTGTCTCAGGGAATGGAGCACATGAAGTCAGTAAGCTCTGAATTCCAATGGACCCTCTGGTACTGGCTGAGCTTCGGCAAATCACTTCACTTCTGCCTCAGTTTCCTCAACTGTAAAATGGGAATAAGGATGGGTCTGACCTTACAGGGCTGTGGGGAGGACCAAATGTGCTTAGCACAGGTTCTGGCCTATGGAAGATGCTCCTTGAGGCATAGCCCTTAGTTTATTAACCTGGGGCTATGAGCATTTAAAAATCTTTCAGTAATTGTTTTCTAACGCAGTCGGTTCCCTTTGGAACATATTTCATTTTTGTGCATTTCAAAACATAATTCTGAGAAGGGGCTCCACCAGATTGCCCGAGGGAGTCATAACCCAAAAAGGTTAAGAACCGACATAAAAGCTTGGTGACTGATTCATGTGTAAGCAGGGTAAGTGACTCCGGAAGGATGGCTCCCATTTTTATAGTCCTTTAGGGTGGAGGAGTATTTTTTGCTCAGTTGTTGATTCTTTGTGACCCCATTGCCATTTCCTTTTCTAGCTCATTTTACAGATAAGGAAACTGAGGCACAGCTCAGTGTCACACTGCCAGTAAGGCTGGATTTGAACTCAGCTCTTGAGCCCTCCTGTTCTATATGGATGTAAGGTGGGACCCACTGAGGGTATGGAGGTGGCAATGATAATGGCTGAAGGGCAATCTTGCCACCTGCCCCTCCCACTATGGCTCTCCAAGGCCCTACATATCCCTGAAGAGCAGCGGCCCAAACTCCGTCCATAAATTCCCCAGAACTTCCCTTGGCCAGTCCTGGAGGCTGCGTGGACCTTGAATTATTCAGGCTCTTTGGGGCTGGGTTGTTAGTTCTCCGTTTCCCTCGCCTTGATGGCTGCTGGGGGAGATTGATAGATGAAGCCAGTAAAACAACTTGGAGACTGGAAAGAAAATTCTTAATCATTGCTCACCGTCTCCAGGGAATGTTTCTTGGCACGGCGGCTGGAACCCAGCCCGCCCCGAGCTCCCCTGGCTGGGAGGAGGCCGCGGCTCAGCTGGGCAGTGATGGCGGCATTCTGCCGGGGAGCCTTGTCTCGGAGAGAAAGCCAGAGGGGCCTGAACCTCGCCCAGATCTGAGGAGGGCTTCGGGGGAGCCAGCCAGTAATGCCTTTGGGTCCCGAAAGCCCAAAGATTTCCACAAGCCAGAGTGCTGGGGACCCTGGGAACCCAACCAAGCATGGAGTTCTCCAAAACCCCAGCAGAAAGGGACCTTGGAATATGGAACATTTGGTAATGTTAGGACTGGGATGCAGAACCTAGGAGGTCACAGGTATAATGTAGAATTTCAGAGCTGGAAGGGACCTTAGAGGCTAGAAGGTCAGAATTGGGGGGAACTTAGAGACTAGAACATGGAATGGCAGAGTTGGGAGGGACCTTTAGGTCTAGAACATGGAATATTTGAGTTGGGAAAGTCCTTAGATACTAGAATATGGAATGGTTGCACTGGGAGGGACCTTAGAAGTGACTATGTCCAAATCTCCCTTTTTTTTAGGGAAAAGGGACTTGGGGTTAAGAGTCTCATTTGAACCCAGGCTTCCTGACTCCCTCTAGAGCTCTCTCTATGCCCCCTATCAGTGTAAGAATTAGTAGGGAAAGAGCTGGAGCACCAGGTGTACCAGGGTGTTACTCAGTTCCAGTCATTTCTGACTCTTTATGGCACTCTTTGGGTTTTTTTTGGAATGGTTTGTTATTTCCTCCTCCAACTCATTTTACAGATAAGGTAACTGAGGCAGACAGGGTGAAGTGACTTGCTCAGGATCACACTAGTAGCCTCCGATGCCAGATTTAAATTAATGAAGATGAGTCTTACTGATCTCCAAGCCCAGAGTTCTAGGCCACTTCCTAGCAGCAGGGTGGTTTCTGGACTGGGGGTTCTGGAGCCTGAAGCCCATTCAGTTGGAGACTGCAAGGGACTGTTCATCTAGGCTGAGAGCAGAAGGAAGCGGGGGCAGCCGATCCTTTTCCGTCTCTAGAGTATAACTAATTCTTGCCTTCTCCCCAAACCTAGTGGGGAGGGGCTGATATGGAGGCATGAAATGGGGAAAAGTGGGCCATGGGAGAAGCTGGGACAGTGGAGTGAGGCTGGCAAGCCTGAACACTGCCTCAAGAAAGCAGTATACCCCTGTCCCCTTGGATGCCTGGGGCAATACCCCAGCCATCTTGTCCTAGGTACGGCTCTGACTTGGACACAACTCCTTCCCAATGAGGGATCCTCAGAAAGGGAATACAGCTGTGGTTGCCACAGGAGTTCCTCCAGCCTGGGGAGAGGAAGGTGACCTGAGAGGGACTGATTCACTCTTGTCATACTTGCCAGTAAAAGAGGACATTTTTCTAGGAGCAGACTCGGAGGCAGAGACTTGAATTAGCTTATTCCCCTATGGAAATGTAGTTGGGCTTGGTGGTCAGGTATGGGAGACCGACAGGAAAACAGTGGGAGAAGAGAATAAGCTTGCTGGGAAGGCAGAAGCTAATGAAATGCTCAACCTGATTCTCTTGGTCATCAAGGCCCCTTATCCTGGAACTTCTGATAGAGTAGAGCTCAATTAAAAAGGGAAAAGAACAGATGATGTTCTAAGCCTCCTCCCAGCCCTGACATCCCCTGTTCTAAGGCCCTTCCAGCCCTGACATCCCCTGTTCTAAGGCCTTTCCCACTCTGACATCCCCTGTTCTAAGAGGCTTTTTAGCCTCAATACCCCCTGTTCTAAGGCCCTCCCAGCCCTGACATCCCCTGTTCTAAGGCCCTTCCAGCCCTGACATCCCCTGTTCTAAGGCCTTTCCCACTCTGACATCCCCTGTTCTAAGAGGCTTTTTAGCCTCAATACCCCCTGTTCTAAGGCCCTCTCAGCCCTGACATCCCCTGTTCTAAGCCCCCCCCCCCAGTTCTGACATTTTCTGTTCTAAGAGGCTTTTTAGCCTCGATACCCCCTGTTCTAAGGCCCCTCCCACTTCTGACATCCCCTGTTCTAAGGCCCTCCCAGCTCTGACATCCCCTGTTCTAAGGCCTTTCCCACTCTGATATCCCCTGTTCTAAGGCCCCTCCCACCCCTGACATCCCCTGTTCTAAGAGGCTTTTTAGCCTTGATACTCCCTGTTCTAAGGCCCCTCCCAGCTCAGACAATTTAGGAGATTTCTGGAAAAAAGATCTGGTTACTGCACCCTAGGAGGAATACGACTAATCTCTTTAAGCAGTTTGGGTCTTAATTTCTACTTCTGTAACAGGGGAGTAAGCTGAAGCTGCTTAGTCTGAGAAAGGCAGAAGTTCCCGTGGGGTTTCAGACAGCGAGGGAATGGTGGCGGGTACTATGACTTTGAAGGGGGCAGGAGGAACAGGGCAGAGCAAGCCTCAGCTCCCCGGCAGCCCCGAGCACCCCCGAGCACCCCACAGCTTACGGGCAGATTCTCGCCGGCCTTTGTGCCCGGGAAGCTTGAGTCTTAGCTGACTCTTTGAGTAACAGGAATGGCAGGAGCTCTCCCTGACCAGGTGCTGGAGCATTTATGAGCCTGTTATCTTCAAGTTAAAAATCACCTGAGTGTGAGACACCAGGTGCAGGGGCAAGTGGAAAAATGCCTTCTCTGGCCCCTGGAGACATGGAGCCAGTGACCTGCGCTCGGGTGCCTCCCCTGCCGGGCAGGTGCCAGCTAAGCAGATGGCCTGTGCAGACCCAGGGGAAGGCAGCCTGGTGGGCAGACAGAGACTGTGGCAGCTGGGGTACTCAGGGCCCAGAGAAGGGAAGTCATTCGGGGTCACCGATGGACTCGGCAAAGCTCCGATGATAATCCAGGCTGTCATTCTGGAGGCATATTTTAAAATGTTTCACTCATCTCTTCTTTTAAAAATCACCTTAATTTCCCAATAAATCTCTTTTCCACATCTCACTTGAGAGTCATCCCTTGTAGAAAATCATAAAAAAGAAAAGAAAAACCCAGCAGTTTAGTAAAAGCAGCCAATACAGTGTTTCATACCCTGGTAGCTCATCCGGTTAGATCATGAATGTACAGAGCTCGGTAAAGAATAAATGAAGCCGGCCCCGATTCCTCTAGTTAGGGGTGATCTCTCCCCTGAACCTGAAATAGGCAGTCACAAGGAGGGAGGCTTGAAGCCAAGCTGCTGTCACGCGCCTCATAGTAAGAAATGATGGCTGAACAAATGGGATAATGTGCTGTAGAGCCATAGAATTAGGGATTAGGGCTAGAAGAGACCCTCAGAGGCCACTGAGTTCAACCCCTTCATTTTGCAGGTGAGTTCAAATCCGACTTCAGACACTTCTTTTTTTTTTTTTTTTTGAGGCTGGGGTTAAGTGACTGGCCCAGGGTCACACAGCTAGGAAGTGTTAAGTGTCTGAGACCAGATTTGAACTCCAGTCCTCCTGAATTCAAGGCTGGTGCTCTATCCACTGCGCCACCTAGCTGCCCCCCTTCAGACACTTCTTAACTATGTGACTCCAGGCAAATTATTTAGCTCTGTTTGCCTCAGTTTCCTCATTTGTAAAATGAGCCGGAGAAGGAAATGACAAAGCACTCCAGCATCTCTGCCAAGAAACCTCCAAAGGAGTTTCACATAGGACTGAAAAGGACTGAACAATATCAAACCAAGAGAAGAGGAGGTTAAGTAACCTGTCATCTGGTTAGTAAATGCCCGAGGTGCGATTTGGTCTCGGGTCTCCCAGCATCCTTTGCTGGCCCAGCTTGGTAGAAAGAATGTAGAATGAAGGTTTGGATCACATTTCTTTCTCTCCTGATGAGCCCAGCGGCTTCATCTCATTGGGTCATCTATCCACAGTGTCCCTTTCAGATTTGCAAAGAAAGCATTTATGGAAGGAAAAAAGCAAACAAAAAAGAAACTGCTCCTTTATCAGACATCCTGATAATGCTGGGCAGGGAACCAAGGAATATTTATGGGGGACTCTTGGATTTCTATTGCTGTCCCAAGGTGAAAAAGCCATTTGGTATTCATCATCAGCCTTGCACAACAGAGACCCCCAATGGGAGTTCTTGGATTAATTGATTGCTGCATCAGTGCCTTAGGATGGAGCTGGGAGCTGTAATATCGAGTGGTTCAATGCTATGGTTGCAGCCACTTGAGCTGGACAGGTAGGCCCCTCCCTGGGCAATCTGATCCGGAGTCCTTGGCTGCAAGGTCAACAAGAAACAGAGCCTTGAAAGCAAAGAGTTATAGCCAAAGGGTTTGGAAAAAGGTCCTGTGAGATGGGATGATGATGATGATGATGATGATGATGCCATAATAGCTAAAAATTATATGTTGCTTTGCTTTCCCATCATTTTATATTCTTCATGACTCTATTTGGGGTTTTCCTGGCAAAGATACTGGCGTGGTTCACCATTTCCTTCTCCAGCTCATTTTACAGATGAGGAACTGAGGGCAACTGGTTTAAGTGACTTGCCTAGGGACACACAGCTATTAAGTATCTGGGATTGGATTTGAACTTATGAAGAGGAGTCTGCTCTGTCCACTCCATCACCTTGCTGCCCAGATGTTTTAAGATTTGCCAAATACTTAAATGTAGCTCATTTGATTGATGGATATTTCAATTATTACATTTGATTATCATACTAGTTAGCATTTGCATAACATTTTATGGTTTGCAAAGAGATTTACTTTTGTTATCTCACTTGATCCTTGAAATATCCTTAGGAGGAAGGTACAATTGTTTGTCTTACTTTACAGATGAAGAAACTAAGGCACAGAAAAATTAGGTGTTAGGTTCTTACTAAATGCTAATGAGATAATGAGATATTGGGTTTTTACTAAGTGCTAAGTCGGTACTTGACAATTTTCTAGTTCCGGCCTTTCCTGGGAGTTTGACTTGTGAATTCCTGGGGAAGAGCTTGTGTGCTTGGGAGGAGCAAGCTCATTGGTTGAAGTGGTTCTTCCCAGAAGCCCTTGCATTATCTCACGCCCATTTTATGGGAGGATAAAGAGGGCAGCTCGGGAGGAAAAAAGTCAGTCTCTGCTTTAGACCAGGCTTGAGGCGGCTCTCTGCAGGAAGGGAAGTCACCTCTCTGGACGACAGTTAACGGCAACTGTCTGGAGACAACGGTTCTCTACAGGAAGAAGAATCTGTCCGAGAGATTTGAGTTGACACAGCAGATCTCCTCCCAGAGAGCGATCGGCAGCTTATGGAGACAACAGCTCGTTACAATTAGGGACAACTTGCTTAAGTAAAGTAGTACCTGAGGCTAGAAGTCTTCCTGCCTTTAATAATTCTGGACATACCACATCAAAACAACAATAATAACAAAAGCAACAAAATTTGCCTTTAATAATATTGCATTATTAAAGCACTTTACAAATTTCAATTTCCTTTTTAAACTTGTTATCGGCATCTAGACTAATACTAGTCTTGAAACCTACCGACCACTAGATGTCCTCATGCATGATTTATGTTGCTGGGTAGAATGTGAGGGATTCAGACTTAATGGTTTGGGGTCCCCATTGGACTATATTCACAGCATCCCCAATCATTCTACACAGCCCCTCAGTCTGTTGTGTTGATGGATATGTGATGAACCAACAAGCATTTGTGAAAGATCCACTACATTCTGATCACGGTCAAGCACTAAGGCTCCAAGTACCAAGAGTGAAACAATATCTATTCCCAAGCGGCAGACTCCTCTTCATAAGTTCAAGTCCAATCTCAGATACTTAATAGCCGTGTGACCCTAGGCAAGTCACTTAAAGCAGTTGCCCTCAGTTCCTCATCTGTAAAATGAGCTGGAGAAGAAAATGGCGAACCACGCCAGTATCTTTGAAGAATCTAAAATGATGGGAAAGCAAAGCAACATATAATTTTTAGCTATTATGGCATCATCATCATCATCCCATCTCACAGGACCTTTTTCCAAACCCTTTGGCTATAATTCTTTGCTTTCAAGGCTCTGTTTCTTGTTGACCTTGCAGCCAAAGACTCTGGAACAGATTGCCCAGGGAGGGGCCTACCTGTCCAGCTAATAGCAGAGAGAAGTATCTAGATAAACATGGAAAGAATAAATAGAAATAAAAGTAATTTCATTCTGAGACTCTAGGAGGGAGATCTAGCAATTGGAAAGGAGTCAATTCATGCTATGTGTCTAGACAGTGCTACATGTGGGGAATATAAATGCAAGTAGACAGAAAGAGGATAGTTCCCATCCTCAAGAAGCTTGTATTCTAATAGAAGAAGACATCATTTAAAAAGGAGCTAAACGGTGTTGCTACTGGCCTTATATCCCAAAGAGATCTTAAAGAAGGGAAGGGGACCTGTATGTGCAAGAATGTTTGTGGCAGCCCTCTTTGTAGTGGCCAGAAACTGGAAACTGAGTGGATGCCCCTCAGGTGGAGATTGGCTGAATAAATTGTGGTATATGAAGGTTGTGGAATATTATTGTTCTGTAAGAAATAGCCAGCAGGATGAATACTGAGAGCACTGTAGACACTTGGATGAACTGATGCTGAGTGAAATGAGCAGAAGATCATTATACACTTCAACAATAATACTATAGGATGATCAATTCTGATGGACGTGGCCCTCTTTAACAATGAGATGAAACAAATCAGTCCCATTTGTTTAATAATAAAGAGAACCGGCTACCCCCAGCGAAAGAACTCTGGGAAATGAGTGTGAACCACTACACAGCATTTCCAATCCCTCTGTTTTTGTCCGCCTGCATTTTTGATTTCCTTCTCAGGTTATTTTTACCTTATTTCTAAGTCTGATTTTTCTTGTGCGGCAAGATAATTGTATAAATATATATATATATATATATATATATATATATATATATATATATATATATAGTATTTAACATATACTTTAACATATTTAACATGTATTGGTTTATCTGCCATCTAGGGGAAGGGATGGGGAGAAGGAGGGGAAAAGTTGGAACAGAAGATTTTGCAATTGTCAATGCTGAAAAATTACCCATGCATATATATCTTGTAAATAAAAAGCTATAAAAAAAGGGAGCTGAAAAGGCAACTATGGGAGCTGCAGCAGCTTCCAGAAGAAAAGGGGTAAAGACTTGTAGAAAGGCACATTCAGGCAGGTTGTTAAGAAAGTTCAGCTTTTGGCAGTTAGGGTGAGTTATGGTGCACAGAAAACTTGAGCTCAAATTCAGCCTAAAACACTTACTAGTTGTGAGACTATGGGCAAGTCACTTAATCTCTGTTTATTTCACTTTCCCAACTGTTAAATGGGGATAACAACAGCACTTTCCTTGCAGGGTTGTTGAGGGGATCAAATGAGATAATATTTATAAATAACTTAGTACAGTAAGCGCTTAGCAAATACTTATCTCCTTCCTTCCTAACAGAGCTGTCCAAAAGCTGAATGGATTAATGGTGGGTTCCCCCTTCCTAAAGTTTGGATGGTTATTATTTGGGATAGTGAGGATACACACACATGCACACACACTCATGCATATGTATATATGTGTATATGTTTGTATATAGAGATACAGAAAGCAAATACACATAGATTTTTTCAGCTGTGTGTTGGACCTTTGAAGTCTTTTCTGATTCAGAAATTCCGTGATTCTCTGAGAATTAGGGGCCATGTGTGGAAATCAGAGTGAGTCAGAGTTCGGCTGGCTATCAGGAAAGACTCTGTCACGGTGAGAGCTGTCCAGGAGCAGACTGGGCTGCCTGCCTCAGTGGAGGTGGGGAGAGAGAATGAGATGTTCTCGCTCAAGGGACGTTTGCCTGAGACAAGATGTTGAGGATGTTGTGAAAGGGATTTCTATTCAGGGGTGCGAGGAACTAGATGTACTCCGAGGTATTTTCCCATTTGGAGATTCTCTGAATTTTCAGGTATGGGAAACAAAGTTCAAATTCAGAGAAAGAGCTGGATTGTGATGTGAGATCAGGGAACATTTGGTGCCTTAAGGATGAGTAAGTGCAGGATACCTGAGTGAGTGCCTCAGGAGGAGCTCTCTCAGAGGCTTGCTCTGCCAGGTTGGGAGACTAAAAATAGCTCAGAAATTCTGCTTTCTGTAGGGGATGGGTTGGCTTTACAGTGGAGTTTCTGCAAAAGACTAACTATGGGTGGAGGACAGGATGTCCTTGGATTCAGAGAGTTCCTGGATTTGAGTCCATGGGGAGCTAGTGGCCACAGTCAGGCCAGAGTTGGCCATCTGGCCATTCATGAGAAAGAGAGAGAGGGAGAGAGAGAGAGAGAGAGAGAGAGAGAGAGAGAGAGAGAGAGAGAGAGAGAGAGAGAGAGAGAGAATACAGAGACAGAGAGATGGAGATATAGAGAGAGATGGAAAGACACAAAGGCAGAGAGAAACAGCAGAATGATAAAAATAGGGAGATATATAGAGAGGAGACAGAGAGATTATAGAAAGATAAAAAGACAGAGACAGAGAATAAGAGATAAAGGGAGGGAGAGAGAAAAGGAGAAAGAGAGGGGGAAAGATAAAGAAACTGAGACACAAAGGGAGGAGACAGAGAGAGAGACAGAAAGAGAGATTCAGAGAAAGAAAAGAAAGAGAGAGAACAGAGAAAGAGAGAAAAGAGAGAAGGAGGGAGGGAGAGAGAGAGAGAGAGAGAGAGAGAGAGAGAGAGAGAGAGAGAGAGAGAGAGAGAGAGAGAGAGAGAGAGAGAACAGAGAGAGAGAGAGAGAGAGAGAGAGAGAGAGAAGAGAGAAATGAGGGAGATGGAAGCAAAAGAGAGAGAGAACATGAGAAAGGGCAGGGAGAGGAAGGAGAGCGAGAACAAGTAATGGAAGGAGGAAAAGGTAGGGAAGGTAATTTGCTTCATAGTGGAAGAACCTGCAAAGCATGATAGAAACTCCAACTAAAAATGCCTTTCAGTGTGCGAGAGAAGAGATGATTATGGAAGATCTTTGAGAAGTCTACTTTGATCCCATGGGCTTCCATACTACAGCCACACAAAAGACTCTGGCCCCTGGAACAAAGGGAGACACTATTGGCTCTCAGAGATAAAGGTCACCCTTGTCCTTATTCTAAGCAGTCTGGGTGGGAGTGGGGAAGATGATGGTCAAGATGGAAGAAAGGGAGGTCAGGGAGTGAATCTGGACCTTGTAGAAACCAATAGAAATGGTCTGTCTTGTGCAGCTTCTGCCTCTCAATGGACTTCCTTGCTACCACATCCAGAGAGTTATCATGAATAATAATGGACTCTGGCTTAGCCGCTAGCTTGCTAGTATGGGATTTGGGGCTAGTTATCTTCCCCTGATCCACAGATATCTTCAGATCTTTATTCTTTCTTGTTTGAACTCAGTGTCCGGCAGATTTCTAATTGATCTCCCTATTCCCAGATCTCTGCTCTTAAAGCCATTTATTTATCCATCCATTTAACGAGCATTTAATAAACACACAATAATAATAGCTACCACTTAGAGAATATTTAAGGCAAAATACTTTTTTAAAAATTAATTTTATAATTATATCATTTTTGACAGTACATATGCATCGGTAATTTTTTACAACATTATCCCTTGTACTCCTTCTGTACCGAATTTTTCCCCTGCTTCCCTCCACCCCCTCCCCTAGATGGCAGACATTCCCATACATATTAAATATAAGGCAAAACACTTAAAATTTATCTCATTTTATCCTCACAACAATCCTAGGAAGTAGGTGCTATCGGATTCCCACTTTATAGATAAGGAAACTGAAGCCCCAGAGAAGTGACTTTCCCAGAATCACATAGCTGGGAATGATTCAAACTCAGGTCTTCCTCACTATGGGTTCAATGCTTTATTCAGTGTGACAATTAGCAGCTCTAATAATGATGGCTACATTCTAAATACTGGGTGTGATGTTTAGATATTAAATTAAAATAGTCCCTGCCCTCAAGGAGCTTACTTTCTTTTTTCTTTTTCTTTTTTTTTTTTTATTAATTTTTATAATTATAACATTTTCTTTGACAGTACATATACATAGATAATTTTTTTACAACATTATCCCTTGTACTCCCTTCTGTTCCAAATTTTTCCCCTCCTTCCCTCCACCCCCTCCCCTAGATGTCAGGCATTCCCATACATATTAAATATCTTATAGTATATCCTAGGTACAACATATATGTGCAGAACCGAATTTTGTTGTTGTTGTTGTTGTTGTTGCAAAGGAAGGATTGTATTCGGAAGGTAAAAATAATCTGGGAAGAGAAACAAACAAAACAAAACAAAACAAAAAAACAAACAAACAAAACAAAACAAAACAAAAAAAACCAAAAACCAAAAAAAAAACAATGCTCACAGTTTACATTCATTTCCCAGAGTTTCTTTTCTGGATGTAGCTGATTCTGTCCATCATTGATCAATTGGAATTGGATTAGGAGATTACTTTCTATTGAGGAAAATCATTTTCTCCATAGATACTAGAATAATCTTTGTGAGGCAGAGGTCTGACCATGTTCCGTCCCTCCTCAAAAACTTAGCATGGCATTGAAAGCTCTACATCATTAGACTACTATCCATCTTTCCAGACTTTCACATACTTCCTGTTCCAATCAAATTAGCTTACTATGTGATTCCTGAATTTTACATGCTAATTTAAAAAACATTTTTTTGTTATAGCTTTTTATTTACAAGATTTGGGTAAATTTTCAGCAAAAATTCAGCAAAACTTTCTGTTCCAACTTTTCCCCTCCTTCCCCCAACCCCTCCCTTAGATGGCAGGTAGTCCAATACATTACATGCTATTTCTTGCTTCCATGTCTTTGCACAGGCTGAGCCTTATGCCTGGAGCACACTCCCCTCTTTGAATCCACCTTCCGTAATTAGCATGTCCACCCCAAATTTTTACTTTTTTGCATCCCTCCGTTAGAATATAAGCTCCTTGAGGTGAGGGACCATTTCCTTTCTGTATCTGTATTACCTGAGACAAATAAATGCTGAATAAATGCTTGTTAATTGAAAGAATGAAATAGCTTCTTCTGATCTCCTAAGATCCTTTGCATTTATGACTCCTATTTCCCCAGGTTTTAAGGCTCGACTCGCCGTGTGCTTCTACCTTCCCCACAGCAGGCATTTCTGGAGATCACTGTAGCAAAGTACATTAAAAATTACAGGCCAGAACATCTTCTCCTCTGAAAGGCCATCATTTATTCGGGAGTGTCTCTGGGAGCTGCGGTGATGGATTGGCTGTGTTCTTAATACAGCTTATGGCTGTGCTGCTAAATTTCCAGAGATTAAAAACATGATGGGGAATATCAATTTCACCAGAAGGCTAGCCACGGCAGAGAATGGCTCCCCAGGGGGGCCACACACACACACACACACACACACACACACACACACACACACACAAAACCCTCTTCCCCAGGTATGGGAGATAATAGCTTTCCTCTGAAATCCTTGCATTTAATAAAATTATTGAATTTTAGAGTTCAAAGAAGCTTTAGTAATAATTTACTCACCTGCCCCTTTTGGCAGAAGAGGAAACTGAGACCCAGAAAGAGTTTTAAGTGAAGAAGGCAGAATCACATTAGAATTTAGTTCCATAAATTCCCTAATTATATCTACTATTTCTTCCACCCCTACTTTATAGTTCAGGGGAGTTCTAAACGTATCTGGGTCCTCATTTTGTTGATAAGGGGCCTTGGGACCAGAGAATGACAGAAGTAGAAGTGAGGCACCTAAGGGTTACAGTTAGGAAGATATGAGTTTAAATTCTTCCCTAATAGCTGTGGGACCCTGAGTAAGTCATTGAACTTTTGTCTGCCTCAGTTTGTAAAATGGGAACATACTAGCAGTTACCTCCTAGGATTGCTGTGAGGATCAAATAAGATGATGTTTGTAAAGTGCTTCACAGACTTTAAAGCATTGTTAAGGAAATGTTAGCTGAAGAAATGTGGTTTCTGAGTCCACAACTAACACTTCTCCCCTTAAACACACAGCAAAGTAGCGCCTGGACAGCTCAGTGGGAAGACAATTGACTTTGAAATGAGAGGAGTGGTGTTCAGACCTAAGCTGTGTGACCTTAGGAAAGCACTCAGATTTTCCGGGCCTTAGTTTATCTAGGAAATCAGGAAATTGAAATGGAAAATCTCGAAGAATTCTTCTAACTCATAATCGCATGAATGATAATGACTGGCAGAGAGTTGCATTCATTCATAATAGGAAAAGTGTACAAACATTTATTTAAGACCTACTGTGTGTGTCAGGTATTGTGCTAAGAGCTTTATGAAAGTCATCTCATTTGATCTTTACAACAGATCAGGGAGGGGTTATTATTATCCCTAATGTATAGTTAAGGAAAATGAGGTAAATAGAATTTAAGTGGCTTGCCCAAAGTCATACTGCTGACAATTATCTGAGGCTGGATTTGAACTCAGATCTTCTTGATTCCAGGAGAGAAAGAGGGATGGGGGCATGGGGAGAGAGAAACAGAGAAAGAGGGACAGAGAAACACACACACACACACACACACACACATACACACACACACACACAAAGAATCTCTTTCCATGGCTTTCCTACTCATAGTTGGGATGGAAAGAAAAAGATCAGATAATCCTAATGGAAGTTCAACTTGAGTGCTGGCTGGCTCTGCCATTAACAGATACATTGGAGGAGACAGAAGGGACATGAAATTAGGTGATGTGGGTTCAAGCCTCTGTTTCACTATTTAATTCCAGAGTATTTGGGGACAAAACATTTAACTTTCACGGTCTTCAGTTTACTCACTTGTGAAATAATTCAAATCTGGATGCCTATGATATAGTTGGGGGATCCTGGGCAAAATGGTTCACCTTTCCCAATTTATTTTGTCATCTATCAAATGGACAAAGTAATAACAAAGTAATAACTGGAGTATTTACCCTGTAGGACTATAAGGTAAGGCATCTGGATGGTACAGTAGAGTAGACCTGGAAGCATAGCTTCCTAATTCTGTCTCTCTTTGTCCCTGTCTCTGTCTGTCTCTGTCTCTCTCTCTCTTTATCTTTGTCTGTCTGTCTGTCTGTCTGTCTCTCTTAACCTTGGACAGCTCCATTAGTGGGGAGGTGCCCCAGGATCCCCAGCTGCAAAGGGAGCTGGTCAGAGAGCAGCTTAGTGTGGCAGGAGAAGGAAGACCATGGACTGAGTCTTTTCTGATCTGAATGTAAAGAAAGCCAGGAAGCTATTAGCGGACGCAGTGTCTGAAGCCTCTTCCCTCTCAAGGGCTTGGGAGTAACTTAAGAGGTGCTAAACGGGAAGAGAGCTCATAGATCACAGGACGTCAGGGCAGGCCTGGCTCCATGATGGACGCCGTGTCTGCTGGTTGAGCAATAGCCTGGCTCTAGGTGGAGAAGCTCATTACTGGAAGGCTGGGCATGAAGAAGGGATTATTGCTGACTGCAGCAGGGCAGGAGCTCCTTGTCTGAGGCAGGGCCAGGCTGCTCCTGACTGGGGAGACACGGTGTCCCCCAAGGTCATTCAGAAAAGCCGGGGGTCCTGAAACGCTGAGCAGGATGTCTCGGAGGTGAGGAAGCTGAGGCCGTAAAATGCTCTCCTCCCAGAGCCAGTCCTCTTTATTTACACTGTGGGACGGAGATGATAATATGAAAGGAACTCGACCCACAGAGACCCAGAGACCATGTGATTATGGATCTACAGCAGGAAGGAGACTCTGAGGCCATATAGTCAACCCTCTCCAATTGTACAGATGAGGAAACTGAGGCCGAGGGAGTCATAGGACTCCCGCCAGGGACAGTGACTCAGCAAGAAAGTAGCCCTGTTGAGATTTGAACCCAGATCTTTTCCAAACAAGGGGAAAGAATAACATTCAGTTTAAGCAAGGTTCTTCATAACGTGTGTCCATAGTGACTCTCTCTAAGCTGGGTCAAGATCTGGAGAGGAAGCAGGAAGGTGGGCCCTTTTAGACAGGGGATGCCTGGCAGGGAGGATGGAGGATGGAGAGGGAAGAATCTGGAGGGGAGGAGCAGAGGATGGGAAGCAGTCCCTGCTGATCTGAGGGAAAAGAGAACCAGAGGACATGGGTTCAAATCCTGCCTTTGGGTGACTTGGGAAAAATCCTCAGATGCATAATGAGGTCACTGACCCAGGCGATCTTTATGGCTTCTTAGAGACTTAAATCCCGTGACCCTTGGCCGATCAGAGGCCATGATACATAGGATTGCCAGGCCAAATAGCACAAAATGGAAGTCCAGCCTCAGCCATGTGCTAGTTGCATGACCCTGGGAAAATCACTACTCCTCCGTCTGCCTCAGTTTCCCAAACTGTAAGATTGGGACAAGATAACAGCACCAACCTCCCAGGGTAATAATTGAAAGCATTTAGCACAGTGTCTGGAACATAGTAAGCACAATGTAAAATTAGTACCTTCTCCCTCCTCCTCCTCCCACTACCACCACCACTACCACCCTATTATTATTACTACTATTACTATTACTACTACTATTACTCCCACACTACTACTACTACTACTAGTACTACTATTACTGCTAATACTACTATTACTATACTACTACTAGTAGTAGTACTACTACTACCAGTACTATTAGTAGTATATTATCATTACTACTACTATTACTACTACTATTACTACTACTACTACTACTACTACTACTACTAGTACTACTATTACTGCTAATACTACTATAACTATACTACTACTACTACTAGTACTACTACTGCTACCAGTACTACTATTACTACTACTACTACTACTACCACCACCGCCACTACCAGTACTACTACTACTACTACCATCAGCACCACCACCACTGCTGCCTTAACCAGACATAAGCACACTGGGTTTTTAGAAGGATGAAGTGCCCCATCTTGTCATCAGGCCCATCACTGGCAACAATGGCTGTCACCCTCTCCCCCTCCCCCCACCATATCCTGCACTTGGGAAGTTGGGCTACTCAGTGGAGAGCAGAAAGTAATGATGGTTCTGGCCCAGGTTTATTTGCCACGTCCAGGGGGAGACCGTCAGGGAGGGCTTAGAGGGTCATTCACTAGTGGGCAGCTGTCCTCTTAAGGCCAGAGCTGCCAGGCCCATCCTCTCTTGTCTGGGGGAAGAATGAGGATTTCTAGGACAGGAGAGCGAAGAACAACTCAGGGATGGAGGGTCTGGGTGAGAAGCAGAGGAGGAAGTGCACAAAGTGGCCGGCAGCCAGCTCCTACTGGGCAGGACACTGGGCATTTCCGGTCAATGGATAGATGGATGTGCGATTGCAGGTTTTTAATCAATCTGGTGGCTGGTGAGAGAGCTGGGAGCCATTCCTGGACGGAGAGAGAGTATGAGGAAGGAGCGCTCTAGGAACTGGAAAGTTTCAGTGATGGGAATGAGAGAGGTCGGCCATAGCTCAGTCCAGACCTCATCAGAGAAAGGACCAAAGAACATCAAATGTCAAACCCAGAAGGAATTTTAAAAAAGAAATGTCAGGGCTGGGAGAGAGCTTGGAGCAGGGGATATCAGAGCTGGGAGGGAGTTTAGAACAGGGGATGTCAGAGCTGGGAGGGGGCTTAGAACAGGGGATGTCAGAGCTGGGAGGGAGCTTAGAACAGGGGATGTCAGAGCAGGGAGGGAGCTTAGAACAGGGGATGTCAGAGCTGGGAGGGAGCTTAGAACAGGGGATGTCAGAGCTGGGAGGGGGCTTAGAACAGGGGATGTCAGAGCTGGGAGGGGGCTTAGAACAGGGGATGTCAGAACTGGGACGGGGATTAGAACAGGGGATGTCAGAGCTGGGAGGGGCCTTAGAACAGGGGATGTCAAGGCTGGGAGGGGCTTAGAACAAGGGGTGTCTTCCAGCATTTGGAAGTTGGGAAGAGGCATAGGAGCATAGACTTAAAGCTGGTGGGGACCTTAAAAGCTATTTTGTCCAACTCCTTAATTTCCCAAGGGAGAAAACTGAGATTGAGAGATCCTTTGTCAGGGTCCCACATCTAGAAAAGGTGGAATTTGAACTCAGATCCATGTCTAACACTCCATTCACAATGGCACTTTCCTGCCTTACCTAGAACGCAGAACATTGGAGTTGTTGGGGAGCTTAGATTGTACATTGTCAGAGCTGGGAGGGGCAGATGGGGAGCACCCACATAATAAAGTATTAGAGAAGGAAGAGTGCCCAGGGCGTGGAACGTCTGGATGAGAGTAGCCTCGGTTCCCTCATTTGTAAAATGAAATTAGTTGTTATCTGCTATCAGAGCTCTTCCAGGCCTGCACAGCCTGGTGTGGGCACTTTCAAGTCTCCAGGTTGGGGGTACGGGCCAAGTGTTTGCCAGTTCGCTTTGTCCCCGGGCCCCATATGTGCTTGTCAGCAAGCAGCTCGGCCTTCAAAGCAGAACAATTTATTTACTTTCCACAAAAGCCCTTTTCCATTGAACTTGGGGCCGTCTGTGAAGTGGGATGACTACTGAAGACTCCAGTCTTCACAGAGGTGGGGGACTCTGGGTGTTGATCATTGCATGTATTGCCAGTTTATTGACACTGTTTGATATAGTATATTAAAATCTATAATAATATGTTATAGAGCTAATATTATTATCATAATATATTAACACTATTATAATAATATATTGGTATTGACAAACTATTACTATCAATTAGTATGAATAAATTCTCATAATTTATCAATGTATTATAATAACATATAGATATTGATAATATCAATATTATCATTAGTATTGATAAAGAATAAAAGAGAATAAGAGGGGAAAAGTGACTATTAATGCTAATATATAATTATAATATATTTGTGCTAATATAAATAATATATTAAATACTATTTATAATATATAAAATATATTATACACTATATGTAATACAAATATATTAAATACTATATATAATATATAGTATATGTAAATATATACTATATGTAATATACTAACATAAATCTATTAAATACATATGTATATTTAATTTATTATATTTATAAATATAATTTATATTATATGAATATAAATATATTAAATACTATATATAACATATAGTATATATAAATATACACTATATATAATATATTAATATATGCATATTAAATACTATATATAATATATAGTATATATAAATATGTTGTACACTCTATGTAATATACTAATATAAATCTATTAAATACATATTATGTATATTTATTTATTATATTTATACATATACTTTATATTATATGAATATAAATATATTAAATACTATATATAACATGTAGTATATATAAATATACACTATATATAATATACTAATATATGCATATTAAATGCTATATATATATAGTATAGTATATATAAATATGTTGTACACTATATGTAATATACTAATATAAATCTATTAAATACATATGTATATTTATTTATTATATTTATACATATACTTTATATTATATGAATATAAATATATTAAATACTATATATAACATATAGTATATATAAATATACACTATATATAATATACTAATACATGCATATTAAATACTATATATAAATATATAGTTTATATAAATATATTGTACACTCTATGTAATATACTAATATAAATCTATTAAATACATATTATGTATATTTATTTATTATATTTATAGATATAATTTATATTATATGAATATAAATATATTAAATACTATATATAACATACATAGTATATATATAAATATTATACACTATATAATATACTAATATAAATATATTAAATATAATATATAACATATATAGTATATATATTATATACTAGATATATTAATATAAATATATAATAATAATATGTTAGCATTATTATATTAGTCAGTTTCTCCCACTTATTCTCTTTTATTCTTTGTTACAAGAGAGGGTCTACTGGAATAAAGGAGGGGAGAAGTTTATTTTTAGAAAGAAAAGGGGGACACTAAGATAGTAGAGAGTAGATAGAATGCTTGGCTTGGACTCAGGAGTACCTGACTTCAGCTCTGACCTCAAAAATTACTAGCTGTGTGACTCTGGACATGTCATTCTGTCCGCCTTAATTTCCTCATCTATAAAATGGGGATAATAATAGCACTTACCTCCATTGGTTGTTGGGAGAATCAAATGAGATAATAATGGTAAATTGCTTAGCACAGTACCTGGCATATAGTAAGTACTAAAAACATGTTTAAAAAAAGTGAAAATAAAATAGAATGTATATATATCATAAACATATAAAAAAAGTGAAAATTAAATATTTCTTAAAAACCATGTATTCATTCCCACTTTGAGGGGCAATTAGCTAGGCATATAGGAAGCAGGTCAAACTTGGATTCAGAAGAGCTGAATTCGAATCTCAGTTCCTCCAAGGCAGGAAGGTCCAGTAACTGTCATGGAGCTTGTCCTTCCATGGAGCCCAGATGTAGGAACTTTCTTCCATTGCCTGCTCTTAGAGCCGCCCTCTGGGATCAAGCAGAAGGGGGCCACTCTTTTTCCTACGAGGCAGGCCCTCAAATATGCGCCCACAGTTTCTCCAGGCGACATGCTCTGGGCACAGCCTGAGTCCAGGCATAGGCCATTTGGATGCTCCAGTGTCTTTTCTAAACTCTGCTGGCCAGGCCTGAATACTGGGCTACAGATGTGGACAGATGTGGACACACTGAAAACATCTCTTCTTTGGTTCTTGACACTCTACCCTTCTTCTTTTTTTTTTTTTTTCCCCCTGAGGCTGGGGTTAAGTGACTTGCCCAGGGTCACACAGCCAGGAAGTGTTAAGTGTCTGAGACCACATTTGAACTCCGGTTCTCCTGAATTCAAAGCTGGTGCTCTATCCACTGCGCCCCCTAGCTGCCCTGACACTCTACCTTTCTTAATTCAGCCGAAGTCAGTTGGTCAACAAGCATTTATTTAGCATCTACTGTATCCCCCAAGCAAGGCTAAGTGCTGAAGATAAACAAAGGCCCACAAAGTGAGCTCACAATTCTAATAGGGAGACGAGAGTAAACAATTAGGTGTGCTCAAGATATGCAGAACATATGGAAGGTGATTGAAGAAGGAAGCATTGATTAAGAGGGGCTGAGATCAGCTTCCTGAAGAAGACAGGATTTTAGCTGAGACTGAATGGAAGGAAACCAGGGAAGCCAGAGATGGAGATGAGGAAGGAGCTCATTCTAGATATGAAGACTATCAGTGAAAATACATGAAAACTAAATATCATTAGTTGTTTTTTTTTTAATTTTAAGTTCCATGTCATACTGATGACACTCATTTCCCTCTCCTTCCTCCTCTAGTTCTATGAAAATTGTTATTAGAACGTAAGCTCCTTGAGGGCAGAGACTATGTCTTGCCTCTTTTTGTATCCCCAATATTTAGTATGGTGCATGGCATACAGTCAGTGTTTAATAAATGTTAATTGCTCAACTGGTTGAAAATACAGGTCGAGACACTGAGATTTGAATTCTGGTTTAGGTACTGCTTGTCTATCTGATACTGAGCAAGTCATTGTAACTGCCCTCAGTTTGGGTTTCCTTATTGGTCAAATGACAGGTTTGTATCTTTGATAATTTCTAAGATTCTTTCCCATTCTAAGTCTATGAGTCAGTCAGTTATCAAATAAACATTTATTAAACACCCACTGTTTGCCAGGCACTATGCTAAGCACTGGGTATACAAAAAAGAGGAAAAATGTAGTTCCCGATCCCAAGGAGCTCATTATGTGAAAAAATTAATGATCCAATGAGTTTATTAATTGGGTACATGTGTTGCCATCGAAAGGCGTGAAATCGATGAAAGTTGGTCCAGCCAGGAAAGGCTTCCCGGAGAAAGGTAAGACACGAACAAAACCTTGGAAGTGGATAGAATTTGGAGAGGAGGATGAAAGCTGACTGGATGAAATGGAAATGATTTTGAAAACAGGAAAGAAGTTCTCTGTAAATACAAGAAGCATAAATGTTATTACAAAGACCTGAATTATCTGGTTAATTGCATAAAATCTCTAAATCCTTCAATTGGCAAGGATAAAACCTCTGCAGCTAATTATCAGAAGTTGAACAACTTGGAGAATAGAGCAGGTCTGGGATCTGGGGATTGGGATTGGCTTTCTCTCCCATCTTCAGCTTCTCCAGATAATTACTGAAGTTTCCTCCCCCTCCTCCCCTCCCACAGTGGCTGTGTAGACTCATTCATCCCCGTCCTGCCCCTGTCCAAATGCCCCTGTCTGGCTGCCAAATGGGCTCGCCTTTTGATGGTCCCTGTAGTGAGTGGGCCAGTGAAAGGTCAGACTCATCACCTTCCAGAGTAATCCTCTTGGGATTCGGGGGAGATGATGTTCTCTGGGGTGCGGTTCGGGAACACAGTGGATTGCCAAAGAGCCACTGATTAATTTGAACTAAAATCCTCAGCCAGATTTTAATCAAGGGCCATTTTTGATGCTAGGGATGCTCAGCAGCCAGCTTGTGCTGGCTCTGATTGTTAAAATTTCACTGCATTGACACTTCAGAAAATACTACAAATCAGGCTTTGATTCATTGTTTCATTAATTATCTGGATGTAAAAAAGTGATGAAGAAAATGTTAATGATACAAGTTAAACATTTTCCAAACAAGAGAGCTGGTTGTTGAATATTTATTTACCAGCTCCTTTCACTCAGGTCTGAAAGTCAGGAAAGAGTCGGGAGGGTTGGATTTTACTCTGAGCTTTTCTGCCTACTTATCGTGTGAATTTGGAGAAGTAATAGTCTCTTTGCTTAGCCTCAGTTTCTTAATTTTGTCAAATTAGGAAGTAGGATGACTTGGTCTCTCAGGTCCTTCCCAGCTTTGACATTTTATGTACTGAGACCTTCTATACTCTTACTTTCAAAGTCCTGAGATCCTCCTTATCTTTAATATTCCATGTTTTAGGGTACCTTCTGATGTTTGTGTTCTATGTTCTAAGACCTTCCAAGTTCTAACATACTAGGTCAGGGGTTCTCAAACTACAGCCCTCGGGCCAGATGCGGCCCACTGAGGACGTTTATGCGGCCCACCAGGTCATGGCAAATGGGCTGAGGGGCGGAGACAAGAGTGTGAGCTTTTGTTTTACTATAGTCTGGCCCTCCACAGTCTGAGGGACAGTGATCTGGCCCCCTATTACAAAGTTTGAGGGACCACTGTACTAGGTTCTAAGGTCTCATCCAGCTCTGATAGTCTTCATTCTAAGCAGAGCTGTAACTAGGAAGTTTTGTACCTGAGAACAAATTCAATTATTAATAACAATAAAGTTTATAATAGAGTATAAGTAGCACTTTAAGATTTGCAAAGTGCTTTACAAATTAATATCTCAGTTGATCCTCACAGCCCACCATGGGAGGTAGGTGCTTTTATTATCCCTATTTTATAGATGAGGAAATTGAGGCAAATAAAGATTAAATGGATTTATTCAAGCTCACATAGACAGAATTTGAACTGACTTCCTGGCCCAATATTCTATCTACTGAACCACTTGGCTGCCAGTTGGGAGAGAGGCGGGAACAGGGAGGATAGTTTGAGTGAGTTTGGTCTGTCTAGGAGCTGAGGTGACCTGGCCATCAGAATCCCTCATAAACCCTCAGCATTAGGGAGGAAGGATAGGAAATAGGACATGGATGAGGGCGGCCTGTGCTGCCTAAAATCCAAACCCACAGAGGAATGCAAGGTACTCATGGGACAGCATGTCCCTCTGAGAAAATAATGCTTCCTTCAAGATCGTTACACTGGGACAAGACCCTGATGGCCCCATCCTAGTTATTCTATTGGTACTTCTAAGGGTTTTTTCCTCCTATAGCTGTCATTTTATATTCCAAATTTCATAATTTGAAAAGAAAAAGCTAGTATAATTCTGTGGCTATAGCCTTGTAGGAGTAGGTGAGAAACCACAGGCCAAAGACACTGAGGATGTTTGGGGAACCAGCACTTCTTGCTACCATAGGTAGAGAGTTGTTGGCCACAGGGCCAGGGTCTACTAGGCAGGACAGGGAAAGCCCGTGATCAGCAAAGGCAGGGTCAGGAAATTAAGGAGGTCTGGTGGATAATTCTACATTCCCATTTTTCACATGAGAAAATTGAGACTTGCCTTGGTGAAGAGACTTGCTCAGTTCTTCAGCTGGACGATGTTCAGCTCCAGTTCTCACTTGACTTGGTTCTCCTCCTGATATAACCCAGGAGCTGGATTGGTGTCCAGATCTGAGACTAAACAATTGTTCTCTCTCTGCATTTCTTCCCTTAAATGGAAATTCAGATTACACTCTAATCCTGAATCAAGAAATCCCAGCTTTCCCTGCAGTGTAGAAGCCAGGTGGTTCTGAATCAGAAGGAGTGGGCAGAAAAATAATACAGAAAGAGAATTTCATAGTCAGACAGAAAAAAAAAACCAGCTTTCTGTTCTAAGGATCATTATGTTCATTTTGAAGATGAGGAAATCGAGGTCGAAAAAGCTGGGACGAGATCCCGGATTCCCACACAAAGCCTCAGGATTAGGGTTCCGCCAGCCCTGGCCCTTGACCCTCATGTCTGAGATGTAGTCACACCCTTCCTAGTTTCCCGGCTCAGCTCAAACTGGATTCTTACAGAAGGGCTCTACTTACTCCCCCAACTGTTAGTACACTTCATGAAAATAAGTGGGCTTTGATTTTGTATATACATGATTTGTATATGATGATTTGTATATGTGTGTGTGTGTGTGTGTGTGTATATATATATATATATATATATATACACACACACACACACACACACAATGTATATATATATATATATAAAGTATATATACTTTGTATATATTTCCGCAGCTGTATGCCGAAAAATTGCTCAATATACTTAAAAGTCTAATTTGTTTCATTAACATTTTTCCCTATCACTTTCTTAAGTCTAGAAAATCAACAAAATAGTAAATTAAGTCCTGATTTGCAATGCTTGTTGATTTCTGAGGTATAAAAGATCCCACTGAAAATTTAACAATCGGCTCTTCTGAGCCGGAAGGAGCTGACGTCCCGGGTTTAGATGTGTATGTTGTTTCCTCTAATAAAGAAGTAGAAACTCCTGGAGGTAGAGGATGTCTCATTTTTTGGCTTTGAATCCCCAGTACCCCAGAGAGGGCTAGCTAGGACTCTCCTTGTGACTTTGTTATTATAGGGAACTCCCATATGAGGAAACTCCCTCTATCAATGCAGATTAGCTCCTTTGTAACTTACCAATTTGGAGAACTTCCTGGGATGCAGTGACTTGTCCAGAGTTAAATACCCAGTATGGATGAAATGATTCTAAACACTGTACCTCTATTATACTACCCAGAGTCTCCTATTAGGAGACTCTTACAGTTGCTTGGGGCAGAGAAGAGACACCATAGTGCATTGAATGCCGAGGCAGGAGTCAGGAAAATGAGAATTCAAATATGGCTTCAGATCTTTATTAGCCATGAGACCCTGGATAAGTCACTTAACCCTGTTTGCTTTATATGTAAAATGAGCTGGAGAAGGAAATGGTAAATCATTCCAGTATCTTTGCTAAGAAAATCTCAAACGGGGTCTTGAAGAGATGGACATGACTGAGCAACAAAAACGGGCCAGGGGATGGGATAAACTGCAAGAAAAATAATCCCTAACAAAAACCAAAGATAGGTGATAGTATTTTAGTATTTTCTCTTCAGACATGTTGTAGATACTTATAAAATGCTGACTAAAATGAATTTTTGTTGTTGAGACAACCACCTCTTCCTTGTCATTAGGACTGGAAATTGAGTTTTTAAAAAAGAGCCCAGGAAAAGCCTTGAAGCTCTGACCACTTTTGTTTCATAATTTCCAGGTGCATTCCCCAGATCCTTGCTAGGATAATTCCCCCTCTGTTTGAATATTGCCCCTCGCCTGGCTGTCTCCTGCCCCTGACCTTCTTATCTTGACCCTACCCTGTCAAGATTAAGTTATGATCCTTTCCTTGTCCATCCTCCCAGTGTCCTAGCCAGCCCCTTATCTACCTTTGTTTCCCCTATAAGATTGTCTATTCAGGTTATGTGCTCTGTTTGCAAACCCTAGTCAGCTAAAACCCTATATAAGTTCCCAGCCTCAGTTTATGTGCACTGAATGCTTTGGACAAGAGTCCCCTGTGGCCAGCTAGTTTAAACTCTACATTAAAGATTAAAAACCAATCTCTGCCTCAGCTTCTCTGGTATTATATTGTTTTATGAGTTTTGCAATTTTTTTTTTGCTTCGTTGGCCATCTCTCCCCTTTCTCTCTCCCACCTTAAGATGGCAAATAACCAGAGTTTATTGTCAGTACCTGCAGAAAGCAAAGGATTCTGGGAGCTTGGATATATACACAGGCTTCCCACGCATAACCTTAAGCTGTCCTGCCTGAGGTGTGGAGTGATGTTTGTACAACAAATGGAGGATTGGGTCCCAGGAGGAATGGATGACTTCCCTCTCTAGCCTGGACCACAAATATTGTTTGTGAAATGTGACTTTGTGGGGGGACCTGGGTAGTTTGGAAAGAAGGCTGGCTGTGAGACAAGCACCGACATCCAAGGGGAGAGAGACTACTTGCCCAATACTTCAAGAGTTGAGGACCTGGGCCAAACATAGGGAAAAGTCATAATTGTAGTGTTGGCCAAGGTGCCCAGAGACACTCACTATCTCCTCCTCAGATAGTGGATTTCCTTCAAAGCTCAGATCAGTCTCCTCCTGGATTGCTAGGAGAAGTAATTCCTTGGGAATGACTGTATTTATTTTGAATTTGGGGTTCTACTCACATGTTGTTTCTTCACATAAGAAGTGCATGTTGAATAGAAGGAAAGTTGGAAGGGATTTTAGTAGTCAACCAATCCAGCTATACCTGAAAAGGAACCCCCATTGGCCTGTCAACCAGTCATGCAATAAATATTCAGTAAAATGTGCTACGGGGCAAACAGAGGCCCCAAATGGTAGCTGCCCTCTGGAGACCCTAGCCTGATAAGAGACGACATACAAACCAATCTGGACAAGGCATAGTAGGCCATCGTTGGTCAGTGTTTGTCCTTCTGTCTTGAAGTGGACCCTGATATCAGGAAGGTGAGGTGCAAATGCATTTAATTTCTGTGAGGGAAAGCTGTTGAGTCCATTCCTCCTAAGGCTGACAAATAATCAACACAGTGAAGGTGCAGACCTTTAGAGGCAGAGGGAAAGGTGAAATTTTAGCCAGGATTTGAAGGAAGCCATGAGGTCTGGAGCAGGAGATGAGGAAGGAGGGGATTTTAAGTCTGGGGGACCAGAGAAAATGCCCGCATTAGAGAGATGGAGGGCAGTGTTCGAGAAGTAGCTGGGAGCCCAGTCCCATTGGGTCAACTTAAAGCATAGAGAAGCAGGAAAGCTAAAATTAAATGAAAGACTCAGTGGAAGGCCCAACAGACAAAATCTTTCCAAGGACGTTCTAGGTGAGGAACGAAGGGTTTTGCTTCAAAATGGAAATTCTGAGAGGAATTCCTTAATGGGAGAGGAGAACTGTAGGAAAAGAGGGATGTTCAAGAATGAGGAGGCTTCAAGGATGGAGGGATGTTGTAGAGTGAGAAGGCTTCAAAGGATGTTCAAGGTGAGAAGACCTCAGCGTGGAGGGATGTATTAGCGTAAGAAGGCCTCAAAGAATATTGAAAAATGAGGAGACCTTAGGGGTGGAGGGATGTTCTAGCGTGAGAAGGCCTCAAAGGATGTTCAAGGTGAGAAGACCTCAGTGTGGAGGGATGTTCTAGAGTGAGAAGGCCCAAGGGATGAAGGGATATTCCAGGATGAGAAGTCAGTTAGAGAATGAGGACAAAGTCAAAACCAGAACAAACTATATGTCAGCAAGTTTGTAATTGATTCTTATCAAATTCTAAAATATTTTATTAAGGGATAGTTAGAAGAGGAAACATCAATCACAAAAAAGCAACTCACCCAAACTTGGGTTTGGGGGAGGCAGGAGGGAATACAAGAGTCTATAAAAGTATTTAAGGGGCTGTCCTGTGGAAGAAAAAGTTCCTTTTTTTTCCTGCTTGGCCCAAGAGGACAGAACAAAGAATGGCCAATGGGAATTGTGAAAGGAAACATTTAGTCTTGACCTAAGAAAACAAAGTCTAACAATTAGGGTCAAGGTGCCATAGGAAGGAGGAGGCTCCTGCTCACCAGAAGTCTTCAAGCAGAGTGAAAAAGTGTGGATGGCCACCAAGATAAGGGCAGAGATTGTCTCTTTTTGCCTTTTATCTTCACGCAATAAGTGCTTAGTACCTGTCTTTCCATTCATTGCTACTGTAGGAAGAATCCATATTTGGGTGTGGATTATACTAGACAGCCTCTGAAGTCTCCTTAATTCAAATCTTGGTTCTGAAAAGGATTTGTCAGTTTGTGAACATCCCTACCCCCAAAACAAGCAGTTTTTTAGGGTTATGCTATTGAATTTAGTAATGTTTTTTTCATTTATTCATCCATCCATCCATCCATTTATTCATTCACCCATCCACTCATGCTGTAGAAGGGAATCATATTTGGGGAAACATCTACATGGTCTTCAGGGTTTATTCCAGTTCAGATCTTATCTTTGATTCTGAAAGGGATCTTTCTATCTATGAGCTCCCCCCACTTACCTCATAAAGATCAACGAGACTCAAAGCAATCACGTTTCCAGGATCCTACCACTGGGAGCTGTTTAGTACAACAGGGAAAGAATCCACTAAAAATACTCTACACCCATTTGGGCCTTTGTATTTGTGGAAACAAAGCCAGGCAGCTTTTCTGAAAGGCACCGGAAAAGCAGGGGAAAGGCTTCATTGTTTCTCCTTGGGCCTTCTCTGAAGCACCATCAAAATCTTATTAAACCAAACAAGGAGGCCAAAGAATTGCCCCCTGGCCTTCCTGACCGGCTAGTGGGGCGTGAGATAGGAAGGGACCTGCTGGCTTGAATGACAGTTTGGATCCCCTCACTGAATCCCTCATTAGCATTTGTCTCTCCTGGACAGCGCCATTCCCCCCCTCCAATCTTCTCCCCCTTTCTTCCTGACTGGCTGGTCCTCTCAAAATACAAAAGGCAATATGGAAAAGTCTTTAAGCAGGAAGCACTAGGGGAGAGATGGTGAGATCAGCAAAGTCCAGGTCCAAGAAATACAGCCACTTAATGTCTTTTTAAAAAGTTTATTAATGCCTATGAAATTGTTTATAAATGTACTTTATTGAAATGGTTTTCTTAAAGATCGCAGAATCGTAGATTTAAAGTGGGAAGGATTTTTAGAGGCCTCTCATTTCACAGGTAAAGTTGAAAGGGAGTAAGTGATTTACCCATATTACTCAGCTAGTTGGTATGATTTGAATTCAAGTCTTCTATACTAACCCCTACCTGCCTCTAGAAAGCTCCTCGGAGGGCATGTAGAACAATTCTTATGTTTTACAGATGAGGAAGATGAGATCCAGAGAGTTTAAGTGACTTAATCAAGCCCCTTTTTATTTTTATATCACAAACACTTGTGGGTGGATATCCACCTCCCTTAAGTTGAACTCTGCCCAATAGTAAATATAAATGATTATACAAAGACACAGGAACCAATTTTGGCAATGTATATAGCATTCTGCCCTCCTAGCCCCCCACCTCTCTGCTGTAAGGAGGGGAATATATTTCATTATCTTCTCCAGGCTCATTTTTTTCTTTATTTCTTTTTTGCTTTTCTTTCCTTCTTTCATGCAACTGAAAAAAATCATTTTCAATTCTGGCATTCTGTGATTCTTGTTTTTTAAAGGGATTTGCCAATCTGTGGTCAGGAATCAATAAATCAATAAGGATTTATTAAGTACCTACTATGTGCTTACACTTCTATTATAAAAACACAGAACTGCTGGTGGACTCAAGAGACTGGGGTGCTCTTCACTCCCAACCCCCAAGTCTGAACTTATAATTGGGGATTAGGGGAGCAGAAAGACTAGTTTGGGAAAGAGAGGGATCAGGCTCTATTTCATTGTCCGTCTCTTTCATGACCTGTACCTTGGGGAAAAGCACTTAAAGTTTGTTTAACTCCAAATGCCAAATAAAAAGGTTCCTAATGCATAATGTAGATCAGGTATAGGACAGCTATTTATTTTTTGCACACAAATGATTCAAGCAAACAATAACAAAGATAAAATGAAACAGTGACTTAAGATAATAATAGCTAGCATTTCTATAGTATCTTAAGGTTTTCAAATTGCTTTACTATTATATCTTCCTGGGCATTTGATACTTAAAAACCTTAAAACATAAGGCATTTTGTATGATGGATGAATTAGCTTTATGCCTTGGACTTAACTCTGCTTGATCCTACCCCAACACCTTCTGATATGTCAGGCCAAGACTTGGACTCCTATTTATCTATCTATCTATCTATCTATCTATCTATCTATCTATCTATCTATCTATCTATCTATCTATCTACTCTATCTATCTATCTATCTATCTATCTATCTATCTATCTATCTATCTATCTACTTTTCTTTCTTTCTCTTTCTTTTTCTTTCTTTTTCTCTCTTTTTTTCTTTCTCTCTTTCTTTCTTTCTCTCTTTTTCTCTCCTTCTTTCTTTCTCTCTTTCTCTCTTTCATCTTTCTCTCTCTTTATCTTTCTCTCTTTCTCTCTCTTTCTTTTTCTCTCCTTTCCTTCTCTCTCCTTTCTTTCTCTCTTTCCCTTTCTCCTTCTTTCTTTCTCTCTTTTTCTCTACTTCTTTCTTTCTCTCTCCTTTCTTTCTCTCTTTCTCTTTTTCATCTTTCTCTCTATCTTTCTCTTTCTCTCTCTCTTTCTTCCTTTCTTTATCTCTCTCTTCCTTCCTTCCTTCCTTCCTTCCTTCCTTCCTTCCTTCCTTCCTTCCTTCCTTCCTTCCTTCCTTCCTTCCTTCCTTCCTTCCTTCCTTCCTTCCTTCCTTCCTTCCTTCCTTTTTGCAATTAGGGTTAAGTAACTTGTCCAGGGTCACACATCTAGGAAGTGTTAAGTGTCTTAGGGCAGACTTCAGGGTTGGTGCTCTATCCACTGTGCCACCTAGCTGCCCCTGGACTCCTATATTTTTGACAATTTTCTTCTCTAAGAATCATAAGTGGGGGCCGTCTCCCATAGTGTGGCAACACGAACTGAAGGGCACAGGAACTCCAAGATACCCAAGGTAACTTCTTTCCAAATGTCCAGCTCTCAGGATTGCTGTTTGGTTCCTAAGGTCAAGGAAATACATGCTAAACAGGGGAAACAGCCCAAGCTCCAGACTCCAGCTTGCTTAGGTAGAATACATGTCTGAGGTTGACATAACTGTTGGAGCTGAGGGGAATGGGAAGGATAGAACTCTTCTCGTGAAGATAAAACAAAGATAGATACAGAGAGAGAGAGAGAGAGAAAGAACATGGCAGGCCACATGGAATTCATTCTGGGGAAGAGAGAATCAGAGGGTGGAATTACTCCTTTATAGTCTACTGAGCAGCTGAACCTTCTGTTTAGTGGCTAAAACTCTCTGAAGCAGCTTTGCTGTATCCGTGCCCAAATATCATGGGAGGAGGAGAGATGTAAGATTAGGGAATAAAGGGACAACCCAGAATTTGCTACATTAACTCAAGGAGCCAAGTTTTTAAGTGGTGAATCCTTGAAATCACCAGTTCTCAGATATTCCTTACTCTGTGAAATGGCTACTAAGCACTATGATAACCTGATACTTGAGGGTCCACTGGGATGGGGAAGATGTTAGCTAGATGCTTTTCCAGGTCTTACAAGGTCCGCCGGAAAGTGGAGCCATCTCAGCCATCTCTTGAGGTCCAATGCCAGGTGAGGAGGGGAATACCCTTGCTATACTGACCTTCAGGAGTGCAGTCATCCAGGTGGGCAATTAAGAGAGAACCTAAGGAGCAGGTATCGGCCCTGAAGAATGAGTCCCAGCTTTGCGGCTGATGGAAAGAGTTCTTTTGGCCAACAGAAAGGGGATATTCAAAATGGGTGGTGGAGGGGAAGGCCCTCAGTGGCATGGACTCCCAGTGAGTAGCCCCATTTCTCATTTTGCTTTACTCCTCATAGGTTCATATAAGTCCTTCTGGAGCTATCTGAATTCCACATATGACTCATTTCTCATAGTCTGTGTATCATGGATGCCATCTTGGAGGTGGGAGAAGAGGGACGGCAGCTTAGGGCTGCAAACCTCAGAGGATGTGAGGACTCCTGGTGGGTCCCTGAGGCCCTTTGGGGATGGGAAGTGAAACTATTTGCCTAATAAGTATAAGATGTTTTAATCTCAAATACATTAAATATTAATAGATATAACCCATTTATACCAAAGCTCTTTGGAGAATCTTCAATAATCTTTACAAATTACAAAGGAGACCTAAAGGATAGAGAATCTCTGGCTTGGACAACAAAATGTCAAGGATGGAGTCAGGAGGAGACCTGAACTATTTTTTTTTGGCTGAGGAAATTAGGGTTAAGTGACTTGCCCAGGGTCACACAGCTAGGAAGTGTTAATTGTCTGAGACCAGATTTGAACTTGGGTCCTCCTGACTTCAGCACTATCTAGCTGCCCCTCTGAATTCAAATTTCACTTCAGACAATTACCAGTTGTTTAACCCTGGGCAGATCTTTTAACTCCTCTCAGCTTTAGCTTCTCCTGAAATCAGGAGGATAAGGAGCAGCCTCCATAGAGAGCTGTAAAGAAGGAACGAAATAAGAGCCTATGTAAAAGGCAGTGGATGGAGCCCTGGGCTGGGAATCAGGAAGACCCACCTTCATGAATTCAAATATTGTCATGGGCCAGAACGTGAAACAAGGTGCTAAGTCCCTGGAATTGATAGAGACAATGATTATGTACCTAGTACTTATTAGAGTTCACATCTTTAAGAGAGCACATATAAGGAGAAGCCCACAAGCCCACTCTCTTGGAGGCGGAGTCAGATTCATTTCAACTTCCCCCTTTGTGCTGGCTGGAGAGATTGGGAGGACAAGAGGCTGAAGCTGGAAGGGACAAAGGACTAGCAGCAGGAGCTCTTGGGAACCGAGGAGAGAGACAGGCCTCTAAGAAAGCTAACAGGGCCCCAGGAAGGAGACAAGACTTAAAAGGAAACAATAAAGGATTTGGACTTTAATTCCTGGCTGCCTTTTGAGGTAATTATTACACTCAGCTGAATCCATGGCTGCCTCCAGAAGCTCCCCAAGAAACCTGCTCCCAGAGAACACTATAATTTAGAGAAGAACATTACAAATATGGCCTCAGATACTTGTTAGCCATGTGACTCTAGGCATGTGACGTCACTCTATTTGCCTCATTTGCAAAATGAACTGGAGAAGAAAATGGTAAATCCCTTCAGCCAAGAAAACCCCAAAGGGGGTCCTGAAGAGTTGGATGCGGCCGAACAAAGGGCTTTGTAAAATTTAAACCGCTATAGAAATTCTAGGACACAATAGGAGGTAACTGGATGTGCAGAGGAAAGGTGTGACTGCACAAAGACAGTCTTGAGACAGCATGGAAGGTATCCCACAGGGCTGTTGCACTCGGAACAGCAGAGGGGAGCCGGAGCTTAATGGGAGGTGCAGGGGCTGAGCAGACACCAGGCGAGGAATGGCAAGAGAGACTTCGCTGGGATTTGGACGCCCCCTCCACAGCCAGATCTTGGTACAGAGAGCCACCCCTCCCAGGCTTTACTTTATCCCCCCTTTCCCATGGTCCTCTGCAGGGGCAGCAGGTGGTTCTTTGTTGTTGCTGAGCCGAAGGCCTGGCCAGGAAAATCAAGTTTTTCTTGCAGGGTAGAGAGGAGAGCTTGCTTTTTGGAATTGAAAGGACAACCGTTGCCATGGCTGATTTCTTGTGTTGCTCCATTAAAAAAAAGGAAAAAAAAAAACCCTAAAACATGGCCGAGACACGACACAGAGAGGTGTTTTATAAAAGCACATGGAAAGGTCCCCATGTCTCATATCAAGCTAGCTTTGAAAGCTGAGGTTCAGGAAGGGAGAGGGCTGGATGAGGAAGGAGGAGCCCACAGGAAGAGGGGGGTAGGTTGGCAACAGGGAGTGGCTTGAAAGAGCATCAGCCTGGGAAGCAGGAGACTTGGATTCTAGTCTTGGCTATTCAGCTAGCTGGGATCCTTCTCTCTGGGTCTCAGTTTATTGCTCTTTAAAATGGGGAGAGGATGCTAGACAAGATGCACTTTGAGGTCCCTTACAGTTTTACCACCCTCCATTCTTGATACCCTCCTAATTCTGATATTCTATATTTTGTATTTTCAGGCTTTGTCTGTCTGTTTGTCTGTCTTTCTCCTCTCCTCTCTTTCCTTTCCTCTCCTCTCCTCTCTTCTCTTTTTCTCTTCTCTTCTCTCTGTCTCTCTGTTTCTCTCTCTCTCTCTGTCTCTTTCTCTCTCTCTATCTCTGTCTCTCTGTTTCTCTCTCTCTGTCTTGGTGTCCCTCTCTTTCTTTCTCTGTCTCTATTTCTGTCTCTCTGTTTCTTTCTCTCTCGGTCTCTGTCTCTTTCTTTCTCTGTCTCTATCTCTGTCTCTCTATTTCTCTCTCTGTCTCTCTCTGTCTCTCTCTGTTTCTCTCTCTCTCTGTCTCTTTCTCTCTCTTTTCTTTCTCTGTCTCTATCTCTGTCTCTCTGTTTCTCTCTCTGTCTCTGTCTCTTTCTTTCTCTGTCTCTCTGTTTCTTTCTCTCTCTGTCTTGGTGCCCCTCTCTTTCTTTCTCTGTCTCTATCTCTGTCTCTCTGTTTCTCTCTCTGTCTCTCTGTTTCTCTCTCTGTCTCTGTCTCTTTCTTTCTCTGTCTCTCTGTTTCTTTCTCTCTCTGTCTCTTTCTCTCTCTGTCTCGGTGTCCCTCTCTTTCTTTCTCTGTCTCTATTTATGTCTCTCTGTTTCTTTCTCTCTCGGTCTCTGTCTCTTTCTTTCTCTGTCTCTTTCTTTCTCTGTCTTTATCTCTGTCTCTCTGTTTTTCTGTCTCTTTTTCTTCATCTTAATCTCTGTGTCTTCCTCCAAATAAACAATATATATGTACACACACACACACACACACACACACACATATATATACATATATATATATGTGTGTGTGTACATATACATGGACACACACAAATATAGATATATTCATTTGTTTTCCATGTATCATTTTGGAAGATTACTGTATCCCTCCTGTTATCCTTTCTTATTAAACAAAATTTTAAAACCCCACAAAACCCCAACCCCTTAACGCATAGCCACACGGCCCAGCTAAACAAATTCTACTTTACCTTATCTGACAATGCATGTGTCTCTATTTTAAGCTCATCGTTTCTCTGCCAGGAGGTGAATGGCAGGCATTATCTTTATTCTTTTAGTCTTGGGGTTCACCATTGTGTTGATCAGCATCCTAAGGTCTTTCAAAGTTCTCTCTCTAGAATGGCGCCGTTGCTGTAGAAATTGTTCCCCTAGTTCTGGTCATTCCGCTCAGCATCAGTTCATAACTATAAGCCCCGTTTCCTCTGAAATTGCCCATTTCTCCATTTCTAGTGTCAGGGTCATGCTCCATTATGTTGATGTGCCGCTCTTTGTTTAGCTATTTCCCCATAGGGGACCGACTCTTTGGTTTCCACTTTTGGGGCTACCATGGAGAGCGCTGATCTAAATATTTTTGTGCCTAGAGAAAACCTCCTCTTTCTTGGATGGCTTTGCTTCCCCTCCCCTCAGTTTTGAGTTTTTTTTTTTAAATTTTTTAGAGAGACAAGATAGTTCTATAGAGTCAGAGACCTTAGGATCAAGTTTTTGCTTTTCTGCTTATTACCTGTGTGACCGCAGGCAACATATCCTTATTTAGAAAATGAGAAAGCTTGGCCTGGATAGGCTCAATAGCCTGCCATTATTATTACTACGATAAGATTGGGGGGGTTGGATCCACTGTTCTGAGCTTGGCAAGTTGTGGTCTAAGGGCCTTCCGAGCTCGAATTTTTTATGTCCCGAGGACCTTGCTGGCTCTGACAATGTCCTTTAAGTCAGTCGGACTTTAATATTCTGCAATCTCTAATCCATACGGAGGACGGAGGAATTGACATGGCGGGCTAGGGGAGAGCCATGAGTCAGTGCTCAGACCTCAAACCAGACCAAAATAGGCTGTTCCTATGGGCTGGCTTCCTCTCTGCTCTCTATCTCTGTTTAGCCTTGAGGACAGAGGAGGTTTCAGATCCCTTTGCTTCAAATAAGTGTCTAGGAGCAGAATCCTCCATGCTGACATGAGGTTTATCAGCCTTTGGACACCACCATCGAGTCCCGCCTGATTCTACATGTGATTGTGTCCTTTAAGAAACAATGAGAACAGCTCTAGTCAAACCTATGGCTGAAGCTCCTGCAGCAAGGTTCCTGCTATGTATTTATAAGGGAAAAAGACATGTTGTTGTTTTGTTGTTTTTAGTTATGTCTGACTCTTCCTTTTTTTTTTTTTTTTTTTTTTTTTTGTGTGTTTTTGTTTTTGGGCAAAGATACTAGCTTGCCATTTAATTCTACAGCCCATTTTACAGATGAGCAAACTGAGGCAAATAAGGTTAAGTGACTTTTCCAGGATCACACTGTTTGTACGTATCTGAGGCTGAATTTGAATTCATGAAGATGTCTTATTTTTTTCCCCTTTTTCCATACTTGTCATGCTGCAAATCAGCTCAAAAGGTGAAAAAAAAAACATGAAAAAAAAACTCCCAAGCAAGCAAACAACAACACCAAAGTGAAAATATTATGCTTTGATCCACAGTCTCCACAGTTCTCTCTTTGGATTCAATTGACTCTTTCCATCCAAGTCTATTGGAATTAACCTGATCACCTCATTGTTGAGAAGAGCCGCGTCCATCACAGTTGATCATCACATAAGCTTGTTGCTGTGTACAGTGTTCTCTTGGTTCTGCTCACTTCACTGAGCATCGGTTCATAGAAGTCCTTCCAGGCCTTTCTGAAAGAAGATGAATCTTCTTAACTCCAGGGCTGGCACTCTGTGTACCCTGGCACCCCCAAGGTGCTGATGTTAATTAAGGGAAGAGGTGGATCCTACACTTATTTACCCTTGAAGTCCAGTCCATCCCAGGAGCCAGAACAATGGACAATGTGCTGGTAGAAACAATCTGGAACCAGTTCTGTAATTCCCACTTCTGAGAGCTCAGGCAACTTCTCCAGCCTTCTGTTTGTTTGTTTGTTTTTTTTTTTTTTTTTTATCATAAAATGATGATCCCCAAGGGCTCTCTCAGCTTAAGATCTCTATGTATAGTATGATAGAAGGACTGTTTTATTTGGAACCCAAAGTTGTGGCTTCAGATTCTGGCTCTGTCATTGAGCCCTATGAGCCCTATGGGTCTTTGGACAAATTACTTCACCTTTGCTTTTGTAAAGTGAGGACTAGATGCTCCTAAGATTCCTTCTAGGCCCATATCTGTGCCCCTTTGACCTCATGACACAGAGTTAGGAGGAGCAGTGAGGGGCAGAAGTCATCTGGGGGTCTGATGTTATATAACTTAGGATGAATGACCAAGTACAGCTCCTGCTTCCTGAGGTCCTGATCTTGGGCCAGTTTTGCCCCAGGCATGTTGGTGGTGACTATTCCTGAAACAGCCAGGAATGTGACTGTGCCCTGGGAGCACGCAGGAGCCCATGGCCAAGGACCAGGGTGGAGGGGCAACTATTTCTGTCTCTAAGATGACTTCCTCAAGCTCTCTCCTCAGGCTTCTAGCCCTCTTTCCCTCAGGAGCATCCTTCCATCAGCTGTATCCATCTGCTGCCTGCACCTTTCTCCAGAATGTTCGCTTGCTCTAGTCTTCAGCCTGCTTCCCTGCTCACCCCACTTCTCTTGCTGTCTCTTTCTGTCTGTCCCTTTCTTATCTCTCTCTATCTCTCTCTTCCTCTCTTCTCTCTTTTTTCCTCCTCCTCCTCCTCCTTCTTTCTTCTTCTTCTTCTTCTTCTTCTTCTTCTTCTTCTTCTTCTTCTTCTTCTTCTTCTTCTTCTTCTTCTTCTTCTTCTTCTTCTTTCTTCTTCTTTTTCTGCTTCTTCTTCTTCTTTCTGTCTCTCTCTGTCTGTGTCTCTATCTCTCTTTGTCTCTATCTGTCTGTCTCTCCATCCCTCTCTTTCTCCCTCCCTCTTTCTTTCTCTTCCTCTCTCTTCTCTTTTTTCCATTCCCTTTTCTTCCCTTCCCTTCTCTTCTCTTCTCTTCTCTTCTCTTCTCTTCTCTTCTCTTCTCTTCTCTTCTCTTCTTTTCTCCTTCTCTTCTCTTCTCTTCTCTTCTCTTCTCTTCTCTTCTCTTCTCTTCTCTTCTCTTCTCTTCTCTTCTCTTCTCTCTCTCTCTCTCTCTCTCTCTCTCTCTCTCTCTCTCTCTCTCTCTCTCTCTCACACACACACACACACACACACACACACAAGAAATTAAATGCTTTCTTAAGTTCACATGGCTATGAGTCTTTGGCAGAGCTGGGATTTGAATCTCTATCTCTTGAATCCAAACCCAGGACACCCTCTCCCTGCACCACAAGGCAAATGTGGAGCTGTGATCAGTATTTAAGCTCATCCTCTTTTTTTGTAGACATATGGGATCATAGCTGCAGGATCCCAGCAGCCATCAGTCCAACCCCTCCCCCCCTTTTTATAGATGAACCATGTCTGAGGGAGGTGTGTGTTTTATCCAAGTCCACATGACAAATAGCAAAGCTGGGATTTGAACCCAGGTTCCTTGCCTGAAAGCAAATCCAGCCCACTTTCCAGGAGATCAAGTTTCTTCTTGCTAAGATCCAGATAGAAATGACTTGGCACAAATTTCTTATGCTGCTACTATTGTAATTATAATTGTTTGTATCAGTTTATTGTGTGTGTGTCAAATTTGTGCTTATGTCTCATTTGTGCTCTCTATGACTCAGTTTGCTCACCTGGAGGAACTTATCTAGTCAGGGAGCGAAGCTACAATGACTCTCCCCCTCCCTAGTCTGCCCAGGGAGAGCACAGCCTTTCCAGAGAGCAGCTTCGGGCGCCAAACTACGTGCAGACTTCACCTGGCAACCACAGCAGTTCGTGCTTCCATGACGGCTCTGGGCCTTTCCCACCCTCCATAACCACAGACATCGCCTCTCCTCCCCTCCCCCCCAGCCAGGCTCTCCTGGTGGTCTCCGCCTGCTCCACAGGAAAGCTGATGTTCTCCGAGGAAGGGGCAAGTGGGATAATGTCTCCTGGGATGGAGGAAGGGAGGCGGGCCCAGAAACTCACAGAGCATGAGATGAGCCCCTTCCCGGTCCCCCGAGTGGCGTTTCCCCCCAAAGCTCCGGGAGAGCCAGACTGAGTTTCCACTTCATTTCTTGGGGATGGAGGCCAAGTCCTGCTGGGTGTTGCTCAGGCAATTGGGATGATAATAATAGCTCTTGTTTCTATGGAGATATAAGGTTTGCAGAGTATTTTTTCCCAACAAACTATTCAGGCTCCAGGAGGAGGCCGGACTGCTCCTAGTTTGGGATCTGGTATGGGAGATGCTAGTGTAAAAATGAGTTGGACTAGTGATACTGTGGGGCCAAAGCCAGCCCCGTCACTACCCGTGGGACTCTGGGGAAGTCACTTCACTTTTCTGGGTTTCAGTTTCCTGTAAAATCAAAGGAGGGCACAGATGGGCTGGGTGGCTTTGGATGCTCATTCTACCCTGAATTATCATCCTATTTTACAGATGAGAAAGCCAAGGCTGGGAGAAGGGACTTGCTCAAAGTAACACGAAAAGTGATGTCCTCCTCTCTTCTTGGAGATTCTCTTTTTCTGGGTTTTCTGGGTTCTGGTGCCTCCATTCTGGCTTGTTCTTAGTCTCCTTTGTTGTTTTATCATCCATATATACCTGATTGTGAGTCTTTCCCAAAACTTTATTTTGAATGATCTCTCTCTCTCTGTCTCTCTCTCTCTCTCTCTCTCTCTCTCTCTGTCTCTATCTCTCTCTTTCTCTCTCTGTGTCTCTCTGTTTCTCTCTTTCTCTCTCTCTGTATATATATATATATATATATATATATATATATATATATATATATATATATATATCTTTCTCTGTCTCTCTTTATAAATATATATATATTTCTCTCTATCTTTGTCTCTGTCTCTCTATTCTCTGTCTCTGTCTGTCTCTCTCTGTCTCTCTTTTTCTTTACCTGTCTCTGTTTCTGCCTGTCTCTCACTCTGCTCTCTTTGTCTTTTCTTTCTTTCCTTTCCTGCTCCCTCCTGTCCTCCCTCTGTCTTCTTTTTTTTTCTTCCCCCTTCCTCTTCTCTCTTTTTTGTTTCTCTCCTCGTCATTTCCCTCGGGTTTCATCATCACTCTGCAGATAACTCCTAGTTCTAACCCTAGCTCTCCCCAGACCTCCAGTCCCACAATCCCCAACAGCTCACTGACTATCTTATACCAGACCGCCTAGAGTCTCATTATCTTTCCAAGAAACTCGGGCTCTAGTCAGTTGCCTTACTTCCATCAAAGGGACCACGTACCATCCAGGATCTAAGGTTCAGCATTCCTTCCCCTCCTGCCTTCCCTTTCATGCTATCTCTCCAATCTCTACTCCCAACATTTCTTGTCTTTCTCCCCATATCTCTTCTCCCATAATTATATTAATTATTAGTCTCCCTAATTTGTCTTTATCTTTCCCCTAGCTTCCAAAGTGATTTTCCTTAAAGGCAAATCTGACTAGGTCACTCCCCTATTCAATAAACTTCAATGGTTCCCTAGTATCCTTAGGAGAAAATATAACAAGGCCTTTAAAGCCTTTTACAACAGAGCCACAGCTTATCATTACAGACTTATCATACATTATTCTTCCTTCCACATTCCGGCCTATGTCCAAACTGGTCTTCTCTCTGTTTTTCCCCATCAACTCTCCATCTTTTCCACTTTTGCACTTATACTTAAAATCTCTTTCCTTCTCATTTGCCTCTAGGAAGCCCTCATTTCTGTCAGCTTAGGTGTCTTACCAGGCCTTTCCTGATTCCCTCCCTCCATCCCTGCTAACGATTTACTCCCAAACTATCTTATTTTATCTATTTGTATACTTGTAATCATTGCCACCATGAGAAAGTCATTCTCTTGAGAGCACACATTATTTCACTGTCTTTGTATCCTTTGCACCTGACAGTCCTGGGCACCTCATTAGTGCTAATTAAATGCTTGTTGACGAATCTCCCAATGTTATTGTGAAGTAGGGGCTGTTATATCCATTTTGCAGATGATGAAACTGAGACACAGAGAGGTGAAACCAGTTGCCCTTGATCATCCAGTCAGGAAGTGTCTGAGGGAAGATTTGAACTCAGGCCTTCTCAACACCTAATTTGTCATATTATACCAAAATAACAACAAGGACTGACTATCTGGCACTTTATCCACATGATCTCATTTGACCCTCCTAACCATCTATGGGGGAAGTTATTTTATTTTTCCCCTCGTTATTTATTTCCCTACTAGTTTTAATTACATTAGAAATATTTGTTTTTTTCTTTTTTTAAATTTAATTTTAAAATTAATTTTATAATTATAATTTTTTTGACAGTACATATGCATGGGTAATTTTTTACATTATCCCTTGTACTCCCTTCTGTTCCAAATTTTCCCCTCCTTTCCTCCACCCCCTCCCCTAGATGGCAGGCAGTCCCATACAGGTTAAATATGTTATAGCATATCCTAGATACAATATATGTATGCAGAACCGAATTTCTTGTTGCACAGGAAGAATTGGGTTCAGAAAGTAAAAACAATCTGGGAAGAAAAACAAAAATGCAAACAGTTTACACTCATTTTGTGAGGGATATAAGTGCAGGTTAATTACTATGCCCATTTTATAGATGAGGAAAGTGAGACTGAGAAAGGTGAAGTAATTGGCCCCTGATCTCCCACTGAGTATCCTAGTAGAAAGATCCCGAACCTGAATGAATCCTGAGCAAATCACTTGAATTTGATTCTTTCCTCATCTGTCTTACCCATACCTTATATTTTCCTCAGCACCCTGGCTCAGTGATTAGTGTGGAGTTTAATAAATGTTTAATGAGTTGAATGGGGGTGATAATAGCGGTGCTGCTTGCCTCACAAGGTTATTGGGAGGAAGCAATAGGAAAAAGACAGGACCTGGTTTTCATTTGTATAAGGTACTCCCAGGTGAGCACATCCTCTTTACCAATGCAAGCTGACGCCTTTTCTGGCTTGAAGTCACAGAGTTGCCTACATTACTGAGAAGTTAAATGACCTGCCTAGGGTAACAGAGGGATTCGAACTTGGGTTTTCCTGACTCGGAGGCCAGATCTATGTCCACTTCTCCAGAATTGCCAAATACACATATTTCCCAGAATTCTCCAAATCAGATTAAAATAACTGGGAAATGTTCAACAAAACATATACATAAAACATAGATAACATTGCAAACTAGAACAATATGTGGCCCCCGGGGATCTTATGTATGGACGAGTGCCCCGATTTCTATTTGAATTTTACCCCTCCATATTCCTCTCCACCACAGGGACTCCTGGTTCTGAGGAAATTTATTCAAGTCAATGCAAGAAGCATTTATTGAGAAGTACGTTGCAGCAATTGATGGGAACTAAGCCCCAAATCAACTAGTTCTTGCCCTCAAGAAGCTAATATTCTGTGGGAGACATAATCAAAGTATACCAATTAGCCAATGCAGGAAAATTAGAGGAGAGAGCAATAATAAATAAGGGGATGAGGAAATGCTTCTTTTGAGAGGCAGGATGGGCTAAACCTTAAAGGGAAACCAAAGCTTTCTTTTTTATTTGATTTCCACATCGATCATGTTGTGAAAGAAAGGGAAACCCATGAGAAAGAAAGAAACAAACAAACAAAAAAGTGAAAATCATCTGTGTCTATCTGCATTCAGCCTCCATAGTTCCTCTTTTGGATGCAGATGGCGTTTTCCACCCCAGGTCTATTGGAGCTGTCTTGGATCACTGCATTGCTGAGAAGAGCTTAGTCTGTCAAAGTGGATCAGTTACTGTGGACAATGTTCCTCCTGGAAACCAAAGCTTTCTGAAAGAACATGAGCAAGAAATGCTTTGCAAGCACAAGATACAACCTGTTCAAAGGCATGGAGGTGGGAGATGGCACCTCGAGGATGGGGAGCAGCAAATGATATAGAAACAGAAATTTTAATAATTATTTTCTCATGCAGAAATCAGGGAGTTTTGGGCTCTGATTCATCATGGACCAGACAGGAAAAGCTGTTTCCTCACCACACTACTTCCTCCTTCTGGTCCCAATCTCATTCAATTGTTTTACTTTTAATTTCTGTCATCTCCTCTTCTCAGACTGAGTCGGGAGACCTGGGTTGAGTTGTGGGACTACAAGCGAGTCAATTTCCCTCTCTGAGACTCTTCTGGATTCCTTGGCCATAGTGTGCTTTTCAAGGGTGTGGATGAAGTTGGGAGAATATTGAATCACAGAACTGTTAAATTGGAGGCGTCCTTAGAGGGCATCTGATCTAACCTCAGGGCCGGCTAGGTGGCACAGTGGATAGAGCATTGGGCTTAGAATCAAGAACACACTGTCCTGAGTTCAAATCTAGCTTCAGATACTTACTAGCTAAATCACATCGCCCTGTTTACCTCAATTTCCTTCTATGTAAAATAAGCCAGAGAAGGAAATGGCAACCCACTGCAGTGTATTTGCCAAGAAAACCCCAAACAAGATCACAGAAAATCAGATAGGATTGAAAAATGACTGAACAACAACCAAAAAATCTAAACGTATTTTCTTCCTCCTCCATTTCTTCTTCCTCCTCCTCTTTTCTCTTCCTCTTTCTTCTTTTTCCCTCTTCATCCTTTTCTTCTTCTTACTTCTCCCCCATTTTTTCCATCTTTTTCTCTAGACTTGTGATTTCATCACTACGAGGTAACTCCCTATGTAGAAACTCCCTCCATCTATTCAGATCGACAAGTTCTTTGTAACTGAGAGCCAGAGAATGGAGAAGGGTCACAGAGAATTGTGTAACTGAGGTGAAATTCAGGTTTTCTTAACTCCAAATCAAACTCTCTATTAATAGATCACTCTGCCTCACATAAATAGCCTTGAATTATTTATTTTTATTTTGTGATTTATATTGGGATTTATTATTATTTTGGGATCGAACCTGCGACCTCAGTGACTTAGGGAGCTCCTTCGACCAGTGCTTTTTCTACAAGTCTGACATGTGATTTAATCTGCCCCAAATCACACCACCAATATGTGTCAGACTCAGAATTTGAACCCAGGGCTTCCTGACTTTGAAGCTGGCTCTGTTTATTGTGCGACATTGCTGCTGTGTTGTTCAGTCATCTCAATCTGATTCTTTGTGACCCCGTTTGGGGTTTTCTTGGCAAAGATGCTGGGATATTTTTTCATTCCTTCTCCAGCTCATTTAACAGATAGGAAATTGAGGTAAACAAGGGGAAGTGACTTGCCCAGCATTATATAATGTCTGAGGCTGAATTTGAACTTGTGAAGATGAGCCTTCTTCGCAGGTCCAGTGATCTGTCCACTCTGTCATCTAGCTGCCCAACACTTTCACTAACCCTGTATTAATAATAGGATTCTTAATAACTTCTGTACCATCTTTATCAAGTAGAGTAGCCTCTGCTGGAATAGCTTCAGTGACCGGAGACTTACTAATTCTAAGACAGCAGTATTTCCAGATGGGTTCTAATTATTAGGTAGAATAACTGGATGGAAAGGCTACCTAACTGTTCCTGCCCTGACTCACGCTCCCTTCTGCCCTTTCCTCATTTCTTTGTTCTTTTTCAGGCTGTTCAGCCTGGCCGCGGGGAATCCACTAGAGCTCCACATCGGGCCCCATGAGCTAGAACTGCCTCCCTGGGTTCTGATCTTGACATTGGGTGTATGTATGGAGGCTTAGGCTGGCTTGGAGCCCAGCTTCATCTTCCCTGCCAGATGCAGTTTCCATCTGATAAAACCAGAGCCTCATTTAATGGAGCTGATTTGACTCTAGAGGATAGTGTGATTCGAAGGGAGCCGGCAGTAACCCATCCTGCCTCGAAGGACGGGGAGGAAGAGATGATTTATATAAATCCTTCCTGAGATTTGTTTCCCTTTCTGTATCCCATCCAAGATTCCTCGAGGCAGCTTTATCTGCCTTAGAGCTCAAAGAGTGTTCCTTCTAAGGCTGGGAGGGCCTTTGGCAGTAGCTAGCAGGACTCTATCAATGAGAATTCTCCCATCAGCCTCTGGTGACCCAACCACTCTCCCACCCCCCAGCCTTGGGGAAGTGGGCGGTTAATTGATGAGATCCTGGCCCAAAGAGACAGAGAAGTTATGCTTTTGACCTAGAGAGGGGTGTGGAATACTGAGAGGAAGAAATGAGTGGTCCATGGGGGAGGACAGGGAGAGCAGAATGATTACAATATCCTTTCCTGGAGCCAGGGAAGTGTGCATCTGGCTTTGTCCACTTGAGATAGGGTGGGAGCAGGGGGATCTCGAGGGCTGTGTGAATGGAGCCTGGGACTGGGCATCAGGAGAACTGGATTCTGGTCTTGACTGTCCTTTTGCCTGGCCATGGAACTTTGGGTAATATTTTATTTCACTGGACCTCAGTTTTATTATCTGCAAAATGGGACTATCAATCCAATCAGAACTTATCAGTCAAACATTTATTAATTACCTAAGATATGGCAGACATTCTAGTAGGCCTCGGAGAGTCAAGGATAAAGGCTGAAACAATTCCTATGTATAAAGTGCTTATATTTTAATGGGGAAGGATGGCAAATAGAGAAAGCAACAATAGCAGCAATAATAACAGCCAGTATTTATGTTACACTTGAAGGTTTGCAAATACTTTAATTATCTCATTTGATCTTCACAACAATCCTGGGCTGCAGGTACCAGTTTGCAGAGGAGGAAACTGGGGGAAACAGAAATTGAATGACTTGCTCAGGATCAAACAGCAGGTAAATGTCTGAGGCAAAATTTGCATATTATATATATATATATAAGTGTATATATATATATATATATATATGTATGTATGTATGTATAAGGCATACGCTATGTGAGAGGCTCTGAGGATACGGGACAGATCCCAGGATCATGGGGGAGAAGCCAGAAAAGATCCCACAGATCCGCCAGCCCTTCCCCCACCATTGTACAAAGAGGAAATCAGGAAGTCCCCAGTGGCGAAAGGTAGAAAAGGGAAAAGGAGAATTTACACTTCGTTTCCTGACTCCAAAACCAGCATGATTTTTAGCACACTGAACTACCCCATGCCTTCAGTGGGTTTATATTCTGGTGTGTGTGTGTGTGTGTGTGTATACTATATATACATATACATATATATATATATATATATATATATATATATATATATATATATATATATATATATATATATATGTATATCTTTCTCTCTGCATTTGAAGGTATATGTGGGTGTGTGTATATGTGCAGATATAGGTGTGGATATTGTATGTATATATATCTACATTGTGTTTGCATACAATGTGTTTAAGTGTGTATTTGTGTGTGCATGTATATATGTGGATGGGAAAGGGTGAGTTTATATATGTATATATGTGGTGTGTACACATATGTGTGTATATGTATGTTTGCATGGGGTTGAGTTTCTGTGTATATATTGTGTTGTGTGACTATATCAGGGTGTATTTGTGTATTTGTATGTTTCTGTGTGTGAGTGAGGGTGAATTTATATGTATACATGAGTGCATGTGTGTGTTTGCACGTGTCTCTGGGAGAGTGAGTTTGCATGTATATATGTGTGGTGTGTGCACACAGGTGAGTATGTGTCTCTGTGTGTATATGTGTGGTGTGCTTACATATGCATGTATATTGTTTGCATGTTTCTGTGTGTGAGCAAGGGTGAATTTGTGTGTATGTATGTGTGCACACATATATGTTTGCACGTGTCTCTATGTGAGTGAGGGTAAGTTTGTGTGTATATGTATTTGTGTCTCTGTGTATGTGTTGTGTGACGTACAACAGCCACACAAGTAACTGCAGCAAGCTGGGGACAGGCACAGGATGGAGATGGCCAGTGCCTCTTGTCTTCCCAGAATCCTTCCTTTTGGCAGCTGACTTATCCACTTCCTTCTCAAAGCTGGAAGTCCAAACAGCCCAAAGCTCTGCTCTGTGCCCGCTCTGTGCACCTCTCCCAACATTCCAGTGGGCTTTGGCACTGGGACGACATAAGTACCAAGTGCAGCTATGGTGATACCAGACAGTGCTGAGAGAGAGCGAGTGCTGATGACTGGGTGATCAGCAAGGGCCTCCCGCGGTCCCTGTGACTGGGAAGGAAATGTCGGATGACTGGATCATGGGCCTAGAGCTGGGAATAACAGCAGAAGCCTCTGCTCTCATTTCAGTGATGGGGAAACTGAGCCCCAGAGTCGGGACCTGCCCAAAGCCATACTGTAATGAAGTCACAGGATCCTAAGACCAGAGCTGGTCCTCAGAGCCAGATGGTCTCAAGGTCCTCCAGGAAGCAGATAATAGAGGTGGGCTCCTTGTGTTACTTATTAGCTGGGATGGAGTGAGACAACATTTGAAAAGTCCCCTAAGACTTTCCTGAAACAGCCTCCCATTCATCTCACTCTTGTCTCGGGCCTATGGTGTGGCTTTTTTCCACCAGGGTCCTGAATCTCACATCTGCATTGGATATGGACACACAGCTTACCATCCTCTCCCTCAGCCCAGCCACGGCCTTATAAATTCTATCCACTCAAAGTGATCTCAGGTTTTCCACTGACCACAGAGTCAGAGCACCTGGCTTCCTATCTTGGCTCTGCCTCCCACTATCTGTATGATCTTACACAAGCCACAACTATTTTGGGTTTCATTGTCCTCTCCTGTGAAAAGAAAAGGATGATCTGTATAACTTCTAAGTTCTAAGTAGAGGATCTCAGGATCTGACTTCCCCATCTGTGATCTCATTTGATCCTCATTTGACAAAGTGGAATCAGGGTGGGTAGAAGAGTGGGATTATTATATTAATTTCCAGAAGAGAAAACCAAGTCTTGGAGATTTCTAGTGATATTTAAGGCCACACAGGGCCTTGATGGCACAGACTGGACGAGACCTTAGCTACTCCAAGGGATGGGGATCCTGCCATGGAATATCCCATCCCAGCCAGGATGAAAAAGCTTTTGAGAGTTCTGTGGTGATGGGAAGTACTGCCTTGTGTTAGAGCTGGGCTATGTAGGCCACGAAGTGTGGAAAGGTTCAACCCCAGAGTATCCATGGCTGATCATTTTCAGTAATACTTGCAGGTATTTTTCATAAATCTTCTAAGTGGGGGCTCGGAGCAATTGTGACTTATGTCATAACCAAAATAAGGTCCCTAAAGCTAGAGAAGAAGGAACCACATGGACCAGATGGGCCATCCCATTGCCTTTTTTTTTTTTTTTTTTTTTTTTTTTTGCATCCTCAATATTCAGCAAGTATTTGGCATTTAGGAAACACTTCAAGTGAGCTGACTCGACTTGCTAAATGCTTATCAATTAGCAACAATCACATGGCAATACTATTTCTGGACTTCTTTGGGGGAGATTTTATGAGGACATGGAAGAGAGTTGCCCAGGTTGGGTAGTCAGGGTTGGATTGAGAGAGATCCCATGATGGAACATCCAAGCTGATGAGATTATAGATCTCATCTCGATTGCAGTTGCATATACAAATAATCATATATAAGGAGAAACTGGTTAATCGCTACTGTCAGGCTTGTAGGGGGAGAGACACGCTTATAGTTGGTAGGGCCGTGAACTGGTCCAACTATTCAGGAAAACCTTTTGGAGTCATGTGAAGAAATCAACTAGAGTGTCTTCACTTTTTGTCCTTTTAGATCTCACTGCTGGCTGTATACCCCCCAAAGAAGTCAATAATGCCAAGAGAGGTTCCATATATATCAGAATATTCACGGTCAAATCAAGTCTATGATCATTTATTAAACACCTACTGTGTGCCAGGTACTGTGCAAAGCTGATGTCATCAGCTGGGAAATGGCTAAACAAATTATGTTATGTGAATGCAACAGAGTCAGAAATAATGATATAATGAATTCAGAGAAGCATAGGAAGACTTATAGGGACTGATGGGAAAGCTGACTTAGAGTCAGGAAATCCTGAATTTAACCTTAGACATTTACTCATTATGTGACCCTGGGCAAGTTACTTAATTTTTTGCCTCAGTTTCCTCATCTGTAAAATGGAAATAATAATAGCACCCACCTCCCTGGGTAGTTGTGGGATCAAAAGAGATAATAATTGTAAAGCACCTAATATATAGCAGGTACTTTATAAACATTATTATTATTATTAAGCAAAGCCAAGGAAAAAAACATACAATGATTACTACAATAACATGGAAAGAACAATAAAATGTCAGGAAATGAATGCTATAAAATTATAATGATGAATATTGGCCCCAAAGAACAGATATAAGACTGCCTCTACTTCTTTGCCAAGGTGGGGAATTATGGGTGAGGAACACTGTATACAATGCCAACCTTTTTTGATAAGTTGATTAGTTTTGTTGATCTGTTTTCTCCTTGATCTTTTTTTAGACTTTGTTATAAGAGTTGGGAGAGAAATGCAGGTGGTGAAAAATGGCATTAATCAATACAAAGGGGATTGGTACATATTCATTTCATTGGTACAAATTAATTTTTTTTAAAAAGAAGATAAAATTTCCATTTCTTTCCTTCCTAGCCTAGAAACACTTTCATTCTGTGTCCTTTGACCTTGGACTTCCTCTTCTTTTCCAGCTTGGAAGTAATTACTAGGCAGTAACATCACCTCCCTGGAATTTTGGAATTGTGCAGGTTTGGCGAGCAGGAAGCTGGGTTAGGAGAGGAAGGCCTCCAGAGAATTGGGTAGACTTTCACATACTGGAAGGCCTTTCTCTAATTCTCTGCAGTAGAAAATTGTGAGCTCCTGCTGTCTCCCAAGACAAACTCCTTGTGGGTGGAATCATCTGGGAACATTCCTCCACCTCCTCTACTCCTCCCCTCCCATGCCCTGAATACTTCAATATAAACCTAGTTTTAACACCATGTTTCCAAGAATTCCTGTTCCGGGCTTATAGCCAAACACACAGTGTTTGAGGATCCCTGGCTGCCTGAACAGAATGGGACTCAGCACCTTCTCAGTCCTGCCTGGAGAATTATTATGTAAGCATATTGAGGTCATTTTATGCAACTACTTAGTACCAATTATGTGCCAGGGAGAGACAGTGGAGACCAGTGGATAAAGAGCCATATTTAGAATAAAACAAACCCCAAACCTGTGTCCATCCTGACTGTGTGGTCTTGGATAAGTCAACTACATATTCTCAGTTGCTGTAACTAAGACGGCAAATTGTAGAGTAGATGCTGATCTACTTGCAATGGTGGAAGGTGTTTCCTCATCAAATGTTCCCTCCACCCATGTGGTCAGAGGTTCCTTTTAAAACAATATATCAAATAGGGATACAGATGGGGAAAAAGGAAATGGTGTTTGCTACAAGGAGTCTGTGTCCTACTGTGGATACAATGTGTACAGATAAATAAATAAATACAGACGTGTACCCAAAATAACACAGTCAGCTCCAGTGGTAGGGAGGGTAAACAGTCAGGAGGAGTCACAGGAAAGGCTTCATGTAGGGCGTAGAACCTAAGCTGGGCTTTGCAAGAACTTCAGGATTTCAAGAGGTGATGAGGGAGTGTATTTCAGTATAGGGAGACTTAGGATAAGAAGAATTAGTAGTGAATTTGATTCTGGGGATGAGACAGATGAGATTTAACGGAAGAAGGGAGCTGAAAGGACCTCTCAGCCAGGCCCCCCATTTTAGAATTGAAGGTGCGATCTTAAGAGAAGTGACTTTCTCCAAGAGAATTTTAGAATCATAGAAAGGAAGACTCTTAGAATCCCAACTTCGAGGTGCATGGGACCCGGAGCTCATCTAGTCTAATCGTCCACTCACTGTAGACATCCCCCCAAAATATTTTTGATAACTGTTCTGGGAATGGGCAGCTCACCACCTCACAGGCAGCCCATTGGACAGATCCAATTGATAGAAAGGAGAAATCGGCTTCTTTGTAATTCTCACTTTTCGGTTCTAGCTCTTTCCTCCGAGGATCAGGAGGACAATCTCTCTTTTCAAATGACAGTTCTGCAAATATTTAAACTAATTATCGAGAAAATGGCGCTTATATAGATCCTTACTGGTTCAGTCAATAAAGTGCTGGAATTAGAATCAGGAAGATGAGTTCAAATCCAGCTTCAGACACTTACTAGCTTTTTGACTCAGTTTGCCTCAGTTTCCTCATCTGTAAAATGGGGATAATAATAGCACTTGCCTTCCAGGGTTATTGTGAAGATCCAAAGAGATAATAATTGTAAAGTTCTTATTTTTCAGTTGGAAAGTCTTTAGCACAGTGCCCGGCAGATAGTAAGTGCTATCTAATTGTTAGCTATTATTATTACAGTATAACCTTTAGAGACTAAGATCAGGAGGCCCAAATAAAGAAGGAATAAGTTTTGTAAATGACTACTAAATGCCAGACTCTAGACTAAGGGCTTTGCATATATGATCTCATTTCTTCCTCCCAGCAACCCTAGGAGATTGGTGCTGATATTATTCCCATTTTATAGTTGAGGAAACTGAGGCACTGAGCGACTTGCCCAAGGTCACACAGCTAGCATATTTCTGAAGGAGACAGTGAACTCAGGTCTTGTAGAGACCAAATCCAGCACTGCCTCTCTGTGGACAGAGAAATCTCATCATAAGTTAGATTAAAATATCCCAGAGAAGCCGGACTCCGGCGGTTGGCAGCAGCTGCTTAGCCAGCAGTATGTCTCTGACCTTTGTTGTGAAGAGTTTGGTGTCTGGGATGGATTCTCCTGCTAGAGATGACAAGCCTTGTAGTCAAAATGCTGATGGGAAAAAAAATCAGGTCATTCAATAAGAGCAAAGGGCAGGAGAGGACTTTGGATGATCGATTGCCTGAGATAACGAGGTGGAGGGGACAGAGATGCTTTGGCATTTGGGACAATATAGGTTCGAGTCTAGCTTCTGATGCTTTCTGGCTGCCCTTCTCCGGGCAATTCCATGTCTCTCTGGGCCTCAGTTTGCTTTTCTGTAAAATGAGGAGGTTGGTCTTGATGGCCTTGAAGGTCTGTCCCTTCCGAGTTAAAAGCCTTCAGCTCTTTTCCCTCTCCTAGTTGAGAACCAATTTTGCTGGGACAGGGGAGAACAGGAGAACAATGGCAGTGAAGGGTGTAGTTTTTGCTGACTTCATTCCTTTGGCTGGATGGGATGTGCTTACACTGAGGCCCACCTGCAGGAATGGGAGGCCCCCCTATGGAGGAGGAAGTGACTGAGTTCCTTGTAAGAGCTGCAGATTCCTCCCCCACTCCTCAGAGCCCACAAGTCAAGTTTTCTGTCATCCAATCAGCTCCCCTTCCCCCACTGAGGGGGTCTCTAGCCTGCTGTGGGAACAGCTCCCAGCCATATGGCAACAAACTCCAGCCTCATCCTTCCCCCCACAGCCCCACGCGTGCGGGGTTCTGCCCAGCCACCTGGCAAACAGGGGCTGCCCCCCGCCTCTCACCACCCCCAACCCGCAGCCCACCCGGCTGGGCCGGCTCCGGCGTTGGGTCAGGAGGGGGGAAGCCAGCCAAGTTTCCGGGCTCACCCCTTTCCAGATGTTTTTCCTGCAGAAGGACGGCCCGCCCAAATCCCACCCTGGGAACTCTGCTGTCTTAAAAAAAAAGCAGCAGGCATTCAGTGGGTCTGGGATTGTGGGCAGGCAGAGCCAGCTCTGGGGGAAGAAATGAGGGGATCAGACTTACTTATCTTGCTTTTGTCTTAGCCCGAGCCAGTCCTGCTCCTGGATGGATGGATGGGAGTAGATCTGGATGAATGGCCACAGGGGGATGGAGAGCCGGATGGAAAAGGTATAGTGGGAGCACAGTACCAAACCCCGGGACTGACGGCACCCCCCTTCTGCTGGGGGGGAGGGGCAGGTGCTGGGCTTCAAGGACAGCTGTTGAACAGAACACAGTATGCAAGGTACTGACTTTTCCTATTAATTTTCTGGGAAGTGGGGAGAGAAAATGAGGCCCAACTGAGCAATGTGGTACAGTGGGAAATGGCAGAGGGAAGAATTTGGAATCAGCTGTTCTCCGTCCGTTGCTTACTAATAGTAAGGCTCACAACTTCTGTAGTTCTTAACTGTTTCATCTGTAAAATGAAGGCAATGGAAACTTAGAACTCAACCTAGAAGGACTATGGGAAGCCAACCCAGTTACTCTCAAGAGAAGGAAAATGAAGCTTAGAATTTAGATTTCTGAGGCTTCCTCCTGCTGAAAGTCTAAGAGCCTATGAACCAATTTCCCTAAGGTCAACTGATTACCAGAAAACAAAGATATCTTTTCATTTGCTTGAATCATAAATGTAAATATATGGCAAATAAACATGTCCATCTATCCTAAACCTGAATATATAAACATAATAATATGAATGATACAATAATTAAATTATTAAGCATTGTAGAATTTAGTGACAGAAGGAGAATTGGAAATCATTTAATTCTGTATCTTCCTTTTATAGATGGAGAAAACTGAGGAATAAAAAAGTGAGTTGTTCAAGGGCAGCAAGGTAGCCCAGACAGGACTTGAATCCATGACTTTGGCCTCCGGATCCAAGACTCTTTTCATTTCTCATGTTTCAAGGAACTCAATGCATGGGACCTTCCCCACCTGAGTGCTGACTACAGCTTCCCTCTGCCTCTTAAGAACTGCCTGAGTGGCTGTGGCCAACAAATCCTACTTTGGGAGCCAGATCTCTAGTGGTATGTAGATTTGCTTTTGATTAGAATATTTTGGAGGGAGCAAAGGCGCACGGTATGTTGCCAGGCTTTACTCAGAATCTATTCAGCTTAGGGGGATCTGATAGAGTTTGTATTCTTTTGGTCATAGGCTTAGAGAACCCAAGGTTGTTGCTCGGAATAAGTCTTGCGGAGTTCTTGAATCAAGTAGAAATTGGGGGAAAGTGGGAGAGAGGATATATTGTTTTAGATTAATTAACTCAAAGTAATGGTATCCAGAAGCCGATTCCATTGAATTTTGGATTCTGTTACTTTTTTTTCTCTAGCTAAATAAAATAATTATGTGATAATTTAATTGGAATGGCACTTAATAAGCATATTAACTTAGGTGCAATTGTCATTTTTGGCTCCACCTACCCATGGACAATTACTATTTTTCCAATTATTTAAATCTGGCTTTATTTGTGTAAAAGTGTTTTATAATTATGTTGATATAATTCCTGAGTTTGTCTCAGCGGGCATGTTCCCAGGTATTTTTAAAATGAAAATAGTTATTTTAAATGAATTATCTCTTCTTGAGGGGGTTTGTTGGTGATACATTGAAATGCTAATGATTTCTATGGGTTTATATTTTGGATTCTTACAGTAATGAATGCTGGAATGATAAAGGGACTTAGGACATAGAATATCAGAGGTGGATGGGGCTTAGAACAGGGAATGTCAGAGCAGGGAGGGACTTTGGAACAGAAAATGTCAGAAATGAGAGAGACCAGAACACTGAGTGTCAGAACTAGAAGAGTTCTCAGAACATAGAATGCCAAAGCTGGGAGGGGCCTTTGAACAGGGGATGTCAGAGCTTTGGAACAATGTGCACAAAATGTCAGATTAGGAAAAAACAAAGAGAGTACCTGCTCCAAGGTTTTCATTTTGTAGCTGAGGACAGAGTCCTGGAGAAAATGAGCATTGATACATACCTGAGACTGGAGTTGAGTCCTGGCTGAATCCTTTCCCCATGATCCTTTTGAAGAACTTGACTCTTTTTTGGCCCTTGGCCTATGGATGTAGGGCCTGCAGCAGTTATGGTGAGCGACCTTTTGTCCCTCCATCTGTGGCTTGTATGTGGACTGAGGCTTTCTGGGTTTTGCCTCTCTAAGCAAATGTGCTTCTTCAGTCCCCAGGCTTTGTCAGCAGTTCTATATGACAAGGTACAGGGAGAAGTGAAACTTATTTCCAGGAAAGATTCTTTCTCGGGGATATCCACAAAGTTTTAACCTTTGGGGAAGAGGGGCTTTGAATGTAGAAACGAATGATTCAGTGCCTAGTATGAGCCAGGCACTGAGAAAGAGAAAAAGCATCTTGAAGTCAGTTCTTACCCTCAAGGAGTTTCCACTTCCTAATGGGGGAGACAACATGTGTTTGGTACAAGTAGGGTAGGGAGAATTTTAGTTATCCCAGAATTGGTGAGTGGAGTCATAGGGTAGGTCATTGCCCAGTATTTTTGGTACCAAAGGTAGGATTGATCTGATTATTATTCCCTGCTCAAGAACAAGAAGTAGAAAGTGGAAGGTTGGGTTTGGATGTTCCAATACCATATCAAATTCAGGTGTCCTGCCATGGTGGGATGGGATATGAACCGTAATCTGGTGTGGAGATGTTGTAGGGTCAACTCTATGGCTCAAGAGAGTTCATTGTTAATGTGTGATTATTTACCCTTCAGAAAGTGGTACACACTACCCTTGTCCTGATGGGTAATTGACAGACATGTGAATCATGGTCTGGGATCCCTCAGTTATGGCGGCCTAGATGAGTTGGACTGGGGGCTGCTGGGAGCGATTTTCTTAGATGCAGAGATGCATTCATAGTGACAGAAGGGAAAGTGTCCTCTGATGGGAGTCAGGAACCTTGGCTCTCTTACTTGCTACTTCTGTGACTTTGGATAAGACACGTCCTTTCCTGGATGACTGACTAACCCTCCATGGAAAATGGTACCATGGGTCTTGACATTCTCCAAGGTCATTGGGCATTGTACATTCTTTGGTCCTTTATAGACTATGTTCTATGATTTTGGGGTCCAAACTCAAGGTGACTATTCTAATGTGAATTTTATCTGAAAAATTCTGGCTTTCAATGCAAATATACCCTAAAAATCTCCTGGATGACCTTCTTCTCCTGATCCCCAAGAGGTCAGGGAAACGGCCCAGGAATTGCTGTCACTTGGCAGGACTTACTGCTATTGCCCAACTTCACCTCTACCGTGTGTGTGTGTGTGTGTGTGTGTGTGTGTGTGTGTGTATGTGTGTGTATGTGTGTGTGTGTGTGTTTCCCTCCACCAGCAAAAAGGATTACAACTTGCTGAAGGTTCAGATAAGAATTAGCATTTTTTAAGCAATAAAGTAGTTTTAAAATTAAGGTATGTACATTGTTCTTTTAGACAAACAACTATTTATTGCACACTTAAAAGACTACAGTATAGTATAAATATAATTTTTATATGTACTGGAAAACAAAAAAAATGAATGTGACACACTTTATTGCGCTATTTGTTTTATTGTGGTGTTTTAGCACCAAACCTGGATTTGATCTGAAGGTGATAGGGAGCCAGTGGAGGTTATGGAATAGGAAAGGGAAGTGGAGGACACGCTCAGACCTGTGCTTTAGAAAGACCAGTTTGACAATTGACTGGAAGTGGGGAGCAGACAGACCACCCAACAGCTATTGCTGTAGTCCAAGCATGAAGTGATGTGAGCCTGTACCAAGGTGTGTCAGAGAACAGAAGAGGCCATATTCTACAGAAGGAAGAAATGACCAAACTTGACACTCATTGGATATGGGGGTTGAAAGGAAGTGAGGAGCTGAGGATGATCCCCAAGTTGCAAGCCTGGATGGAAGGATGGTGGTACCTTTGACAGTAATAGGGAAGTCAGGAAGAGGGAAGATTTTTGGTTCTTTTTTGGACAGATTGAGCTTAAGATGTTTACAGGACATCCGGTTCCATATGTCCGTGGACAGGTGGAGACGATTGTGACTGTTGAGTGACCTGAGGCAAGCCACATGCCCTATTCATGGCTCTGTTGTTTCAATTGTGAAACGAGGAAGTCATCCTTGTATTCCTTCCCTCTAGTCTTTTGGAAGAAAAACACATTACAACCATGAAGCTCTAGACCAGTGGTCCTCCAACTTTTTAAATAGGGACCAGTTCCCTGTCCCTCAGACTATTGGAGGGCCGGACTATAGTAAAAACAAAAACTCACACTTTGTCTCCGCCCCTCAGCCCATTTGCCATAACCCGGTGGGCCGCATAAATGTCCTCAGCGGGCCACATCTGGCCCGTGGGCCGTAGTTTGAGATCCCCTGCTCTAGACCCTTGAGTGAGATGGGGATCGATGGATCGTGTTGCCACTTCCCTATGGGCCGTAAGCATTTTGCCCTTTCTCTTCTTCCTCTCCCTCCTCTGGCACGTCAGGAATTGGAAATACCACAAGCTGAGTCAGCAGTGTGGAGTCAGCAGCTCTTTGGGGTTTCTGAAGGGTAGATTCAGTTCTTCTTCCCACCCCACTACCCTTTTCCCTGGGTTGATGGACACTGATGTCCTGACAAGTGCCTGCCCTTCCCAGGAGCCTTTATGGGCCACCCACAGGGTCTGTTGTGTAACCAAGCTGGTGAAAGGAACTTCCTCAATTCTTGCTTCTGGGCTTCAGGACTCACACCCAGGGGTCCAAGGATCCCTTGGCTTTGAGGAAGGCTGCAACATTAGGGGGCAAATCCTAACTTACAAAATGACCAGACTCCACAGGGAGTTATGTAACATTATTTTGCAAATCAAACTCTATTAAGGTGATTTTAGTTAGGTTGTGTTTATAGGAGCCAAGAGCCTTGGGTTCTAGCTCTGACTCTGACATCGATTGTGGCTATAGGCAGGTCACTCTGAACTTCAGTTTCTTCCTCTATCAAATGGCTGTATTTGTGTGGCTCACTTACCCCTTTGAGTCAGAAAGAGATGGAGTGAGGATCATTGGATTAAGTATAAGAGGACAGTGAGCTTTCAATATGGAAACGCTGGTCCAGCTAGTTTAAATGGCACAACCAATAAGTTGTCATTCAGGCAGTCAGTAATAAATAACATTTAGATATTGTTTTAATGTTTGCATAGCCTTTTATCAATGTTCCATTGTTTTCTCCTCATAATAACCCTGGGACGTAGAATGTTATTATTGCCGCCATTTTGGGGCATGATGGTTAAGAAACTTTCACATCTAATGAACCCAAATTTCAAGATCACTCAGCTTGTAAGCATCTAAGGCAAGATTTGAAAACAAGTCTAGAACTCTATCCGTTTGTCAATAAAGATTTATTAAGCACTTGCTGTGTGCTTCCCCGGGGCACTGTAAAGTGAAATCTGACCTCAGGGATTTGAATTCCTGACTCCAGGCCAGATGGTCTAGCTCCTACTGCACATTTACCCTCAAGTGAAGTGTAAGGAACCATGCTTTCATCAGATTGCAAAACCATCGCTGTAGAGCTGAAGGGGACCTTAGCAGCCCTGTACTCCATTTTTCATATCAGAAAACTGAGGCCTTGAGTGGTAAAGATGGCCCATGATTTCCAGTTTGTAAGGGATTTGAACCTCAGGCTTCTGCTACACAGTGAGCTCTTTCTGCTGTTCCATGGCATGATGGATAGCTCTTGGAATAAGGAAGACTTGGGCCCCAATTCCTTCTCTAATACTGACTTGATTGAAGATAATGTACATCAAGGGCTTTGCTTCCCCTCAAAGATATAAAATAGCCATTATTGTGTTCCTATGGGGAATTTTCATTACAGGAGCACAAAATCTCAGAGCTGGAAGGATGCTCAGTGGCCAACCAATCCTACTCATCCCTCTGTACACAATTCCTTGCACATGGGCCTCCAGCATCACCAGTGAACATCTAATGAAGACAGTTCAGTTCCTTTCGAGACAGCTCATTCCATTTGGAGGAAGCTCTTTTTGCTATGTCATATTTTCAAGTCCATACCTGCCTTTCTGCAACTTGCCTCCATTTTTCCTGTTTTTATTCTTGTCATTATTATTAGTCAGCATAATATGGTGGCTAGAGCACTATCTTATTGGACATCTGGATTCAGAATCCAACTCAGACATTTCCTCATTGAATGACTCCTAGGCAAATCATTCGACCTGTCTAACCCTCAGTTTCCTGATTTGTTCAACAATGAGAGTGGATAACCCCTAATGTGCTATCCTGCTGAAAAGCTCTGCTTTTCTATCCATTTTGTAGATGAAGAAACTGACAGCTTGAGTGACTATGGAAATTGGTAAATTTTTAATTTTTGCGTCCCTGCTGTTTAGCATAGTACCAGGCTCATAATGGGTGCTTAATAAACATTTATTTATTTGTTGATTGATTGATTATATGGGAAGATGATTGATTGATTATATGGGAAGATAACCAGATTGCTGAGAGGAATGCCAGATAAGAAGTGGTTAAAAAAATGGGGACATTTATCTTGGAGAAAAGGAAAACCAGACTTAGTGGGTGTGAGGTTTCTGGCTTTTAGGATTTGAAAGGGTTTCACTTGGAAGAAAAATTAGATTTGATTTTGTTGGCCTCTGGAGGGCGGGACCAAGAACAAAGTGGGGACATTGTAGAGAGGGAGATTTCGCCTCCATGTTGAAAGAGACTTTCTAACAAATGGAGTTTTCCAAAAGTAGAACTCCTTGTTGGAAGTCTTCAAGGAGAGGCCGGATGACCCTTGTTGGGAACATTGGAAGGAGGATTGTTGTCCAGGTTTCTGTTGGCCAACTGGCCTCTGAGGATACTCTCTTCCTGGGGCTTAACTCTTTCTATTTTTCTATATAATTAGAAACCCTAAATTTTAGCCCAATAAGAATGGCAAGTTAGCGTTGGAAAGGATTTAATGGATGATCATACTCAAAGATAATAGGCTTTATTTTTAGAATGTGATTTTCTATTTATATATTATAATATACACACATATATAATTTTAATTTTTCAACTATTTTACTTAGAGAATAGATAATTAACGAGTTCTCCAATTCATGTACATTTGGAGAATATATTAAAAATCAGAAAATATATTTTAATGGGTCAGAAATTACAGAGTGATTGGGTTGAACATCTAGAACAAGGTAGAACCCAGCTGTTGTTCTTCCCTCTGCTCAGACCCCATCTTGCTTCTAAATTTTAGTGACAATATTGAGGATATTCAGAGGTCGGAGACGGAGACATCATCCCGTGTAAGGGTCTGTTGAAGTCTGTTTATTGACTGACTAAATGTTTTAGGAGGAGAAGGGAAGACTGGGGAGGGGAACACTTGAGAGTTATATTCTGATATCTGAAGGGTTAGCATGTGGACAAGAACTTAGCTTGGTTCTGCTTGGCCCCAGAGGACAGAACGATGGAGGGAGCAGAGGATCAGCTTTCAGATCAGCGTCAGTCAGTTGAGAAGCATTTAAGCACCTATTATTTCCAGGCACTGTGCTAAGTATTGGGGTTACAAAAGAAGCAAAAGACCACACGTGCCTTTCGAAGGCTCACTTTAGTGTGGGAGACCCACAAATAAATAGCTAGGTTAGGGTGCCAAGAGCCAGCTTTTAGACCGAGAAGGTCAGAGCTAGGAGAGGGCTTAGGGAATATATATTCTACTCCCTCAATTTGGATATGAGGGGAATGAGTTAATAATGGAGAAAGTATTCACTCACAAAATCACATCATTGTGTGATTGAGGCTGGTTTCTTTTCTTTTTCTTTTCTGAGGCAATTGGGGTTAAGTGACTTGCCCAGGGTCACACAGCCAGGAAGTGTTAAGTGTCTGAGACCAGATTTGAACTCAGATCCTCCTGACTTTAGGACTTGTGCTCTATCCACTGCGCCACCTGGCTGTCCTGAGGCCAGTCTCTTGATCCCAGCAGTTTGCTTAAAGCAGGTCAGTCAAGGCAAAGCTGGCACAGACCAAGAATTTCTGGCCTCTAGGGAAAACATCTGGATAGTATAATGGTTAGAGTGCCTGGATAGGACCTGGAGTTAGGAAACCTTGAATTCAAATCCAGCCACAGACGCCAGCTGTGTAATTCTGGGGAAATCACTTAGCCCTGTTTGCCCCAGTTTCCTCAAAATGGGCAGGAGAAGGAAATGACAAACCATCCCAGTATTTTTTCCGAGAGAACCCCAAATGGGGTTGTGAAGAGTTAGATACTAGTGAAGAAATAACTAACAAGAAGGGAGAACGTCGGAGGTCTCGGCGTTCTTGCTGAACAAGTCTCCACACTGCAGGTCCCCTCCTTCCCCCAGTTCCAGGGACCTACCCATCTGCCCACCCCACCGCCCCTGGCAATCTGGCCCAAGGACTCCCAGCTCGGAGCCAAACTCTACCTGTCACACATTTCCCCGGGCTTCAGTCCAGCGCCAGCTTCCGTCTGGTCAGGATGGAACATCCCAGTGATATTTCAGGATATTTCAGGAAACCCCTGATGAGACACGGAAATGAGCCCCGGGCTGGCCCTCCTGCATCTTTTGGCAGATGGGCCGTATGCCCGGCCTCCCCTGCCTATTTCAAGCCTTCCAGAGTTGACCTGTGAGCCATCATTAAGTCCTGACACTTAACCACATTTTAACCCCATGTTATCCTGATCCATTTGAGCCTCAAGGTAACCCTGTGAAGGATGAATGCCCATTTTACAGATCAACAAACAGAGGTTCCCAGAGATTAATTACTTGCCAAAGGCCCCAAATTTGGCAGTACTTGAACTCAGCTCTCCTGATTCCTGTTCTTAGTTACCTTTCTGGCAGCTGGAAGGGTAAAGCCTGGGAGCCTATAGACTCTGTGTTCCTCCTTATACTTTCTCAGTGTGAAACCTAGCATCCCGCCTGCTGCCCAGGTTGCTTTGGCTGCTGGGACTACTTCAAGGTCATGGTCTTTCTGAGGTAGGGACCCCCAGTACCTCCTCCTACCCAAGTCACGTGCTTCAGTGTCCCCCAGCTAAGTCCTAGTCATCAGTATGTGGTGAGAGGTCCAGGAGACCAGCAGTCATTGTTTTTCTTTGTGCCCATCCAGCAGCTTACTGACGTCAAGAAGGGGTCTTTGGGGAGTCTGGGTAATTGTCAGATTGCTTTATGGAAATGTGTTTTTGTGTCTTATTGTAGCAAGGGGCCTCCTCATTGGCCCAGGAACTGGGTCAATCAGGCAAAAGCTTCAACTGAATTAGGAAAGGAGTAATTAGAGGAGCTGGAGACGGGGAGAGGAGAGTGGAGGAGGGGGGAAAACAAGATGCACAGAGGGTGTTTGGAGCATCTGCTCTGAGCGTGTCCGCCCAGGCTTGTCCCCGTCTGCTCTCAGTTTCCCTGGCTGCAAAATGGTTAGGACAGCAGGTTATTCCCTGCTAAAACGCCGTGTGATATGAAGAAGGCACAGAGTTATACAGCGAGGACCTTGATCCTTCTTGGTCCTTTTGTTTGGAACAAAAGCAGAGTGTGCCAACACTGGGAAAGAACTTGAAACAGGGGATGTCAGGACTGGGAAGGACCTTAGAACAGGGGGTGTCAAAGCTTAGAGGGACCTTAGAACAAGGGATGTCAGGACTGGGAGGGGCCTTAGAACAGGGAATGTCAGGGCTGGAAGAGAACCTTAGAACAGAGGATGTCAGAGCTGGGAGAGGTCTTAGAACAGGGGATGTCAGGGCTGAAAGGAGCCTTAAAACAGAGAATGTCAGAGCTAGGAGGGGCTAAGAGCAGGGGGTGTCAGAGCTGGGAAGAAGTTCATATTTAATTTTACATCTAAAGAAGCCTGGATAAAGTCTCCAACTCACCCGACCTCAGGAGAATGAGCATTGTGGACCCAAAATAAGACCACCACACATCCAACGTTATAAGCAGTGAGAAAGTGAGGATGGGGGGTGGGGGAGACCAGAAGTCAGAGCAACCTCTAGACAGCTCAGCCCCTTCCTGGATCCCCTTCCTCCCCAAGGCCCCTCAGGAAGAACACACTGAGCTCAGCGCTCCAGCCTTGGGCCTCTGCATCTCTGGCTGTCTCCAGCCCGGCTGTTTCATATTTTGGAAGGAGCTGGGGAGCCGGGCCGCGGAGCCTCCCCCTTTCTTCCTCTCCCCCTGAGGGACAGGTAGGTTTCGCAACAGCCTCCAAACTGCGGCCCAGCTGGGCCTGGAGCCCACTCCCGGCTTCCATCCCAAATGCTCTCAAACTTCTCAGTGAGTAATGGCTGAGCTCACATCTGTCTGGCCCTTAGGAGGTTACAAAGTCCTGCTCTCACTGCCATGGTCTTGTCTAATCCCCCAAAGGCTTCGGTGAGCTCAACATAGCCAGGAACATTATCCCTGAAAGACCCAGGGAATCCATTTCCTCCTTCATCAGTCTTTCATCCCCATGGAGAGTTTGTGGACAGCACCAGTAAACAGCATTAACTGTGTGTTTCCCCATCTAAGACCCAGTTATTGTGGAGCGCTATTCTATATTAGTGGATTGAATTTCCATACTAAGAGTTCCCACTGGGGAAAATCACTTCCCTTCTTATAAAAAAGTGACAGATTTTAGGCCGATTTCTCACTATGATCATATTTCTAGAAAAGGCTTTACCATGTGCTTGGCAGGTGACGGTTCAGTGGATAAAGTACTGGACCGAGAGTCAGAGAGACTCAAATTCAAACCCAGCCTCGGATACTTTCCAGCTGTGTAACTCTGGCAAATCCTTTAACCGGTCTGCCTCAGTTCCTTCAACTGTAAAATGGGGATAAGGGTACCTACATCTTGGGTTGTTGTGAGGATCAAATGAGACCATCGTCGTAAAACTCAGCACATAGTAGGTCCTTAATAAATGTTTGTTCCCTTCCTGATATACCCTAAGGATCATGGGACTTTCCCATCTGATTAGTGGTTGAAATCGTTCATGTATGTGGTCTCCCCCACTAAGATGTGCAGTCTTTGAGAACAATGACTTTTCTTTTTGTAGCTCTAGTGATTAATACAGTATTTTGCCCACAGTAAGTGCTTAATAAAAGTTTTGTTCATTTATTTCTTCATTCATCCCCATTACTTGCTTTTTTGTCCCAGATTCTGTGCTCCACTTATCTCAGTCACTCCCCACAATTTAAAAAAAAATCTTTAATATACAAAGGTAACCATTGCATTCAGAGGAAGGTCAGTGACCTTTCACTTCACTGTTCCAGGACTCAATTTCCTTCTCTGTAAAAAGCTGACAGTGGCCTCTCAGTCAACAAACTCTTGCCACGTGCAGGGCACTGTGGCTTACTCCCACGAGCCTCAGGAATGGGAGGAAGTAATGGGTCTCTTGAGTACGTGTATGTGGCAATCGTGAAACCCTGTCATTTTTGACTGGAGCGAGTCAGGACCAGAGCAGCTGCATCCTGCGGCTGAGGAGCAGGAGATGGCCACGGCAGGGCTCCCAAGCATGCTGGGATCGGGTGAAGGAAACCAAGTCTCCAGCTGGTCGGTGTTAGTGACCTTTTTCAGCTGTTGAGGACTGTTCTGAGGAGATGACCTGATTGATCTGGGCTGCTCGGCGGTGGAAAGCCATGTGAGAAGGTGGCTGGGATGGGGACAAGCTGTGCTTTGAGATTTCTCAACAGTGCAAGGGGCTCACAAAGAGGCTCATACTCACCAACCCCATCGTTCCTGGGATTTTTGTAGTTGGGTCATCCCCGGGGCAGCAGAAGGAACCTTGGGCTCCAAGCCTGAAAACTCTACTTCTGAAGAGTTCTAGTTCTGGCTCTGCCACAGATTCACTAGATAAGACAGTTCTCCTGAGTCTCAGTTTACCCATCTGAAAAATAACTTTAACATTTTTTTATAAAGTCTTGCCTAGTGTTGACATTCTCTATTCTAAATTTTTTTCCAACTCTGAAATTTCTATTCCAAGATCCCTTATGCTTCTGACATTGTTGTCAGGTTCCTTTTACTTTTGACATTGGATGTTCTAGGTCCCCCCAGATCAGAAATTCCATGTTCTTAGGTTCCTTTCAACTGGGACATTCTATTTTCTCAGGTTGACACTTTTCTATATTCTCTCTTCCACTGTTGACATTCTCCTTTCAAAGGCCCTTGAGCTATAATATTCTATATTCTAAGGCCCCCTATTCCTGACATCCTATCCTTAGGGATTCTCAATCTCTAACATTCTCTCTATGTTCCAGGCTCCCCCACCTCTGATATTCTCCTTCCTTAAGGATTATCAATCTCTGTGTTTTATGATCCCCTACTCCTGACATCCTTTGTCTTTAGGGATTCTCAGGCTCTGACATTCTCCTAATCTCTGCTCTTTTATGTTCCATGCTCTCCCATCTCTGATATTCTCCATCCTTAAGGGTTCTCAATCTCTGACATTCTCTCTATGTACTAAGCTCCCCCACCTCTGATATTCTACATTCTTAAGGGTTCTCAATCTTTGACATTCTCTCTATGTTCTAGGGTCCCCCACCTCTGATATTCTCCATCCTTAAGGGTTTTCAATCTCTGACATTCTCTCTATGTTCTAGAGTCCCACACCTCTGATATTCTCCATCCTTAAGGGTTCTAAATCTCTGACATTCTTCTAACCTCTGATCTTTTATGTTCCAGGCTCTCCCATCTCTGATATTCTTCATCCTTAAGGGTTCTCAATCTCTGACATTCTCTTTATGTACTAGGCTCCCCCACCTCTGATATTCTCCATCCTTAAGGGTTCTAAATCTCTGACATTCTCCTAACCTCTGATCTTTTATGTTCCAGGCTCTCCCATCTCTGATATTCTCCATCCTTAAGGATTCTCAATCTCTGACATTCTCTTTGTTAAGGTTCCTCCCACCTCTGACATTCCATATTCTAAGTCTCTCAGGGACATTCTATACCTTAGTTCTCTCCTGATTTTTTTGTTCTGTGAATCGCCATCTAGGATTCTTGCTTGTTCCCAGCCTATTTCCCCAAGAAAGCTGAGAGAATTTGCAGAAGCTTGGATAGCACCTAGGTGCACGGACGCATGGGTTCTGTCTGTACCATCTTATTTGTGATGGCTTTTCATCCCTTCTTGGCAGACTTCAGGGTCCATGCCCAGGGTGTGCAGGAAACTGTAGACTTGCCTAGCAAGAGGAAAATTAACTGGAACACTCTGATCCAACCACAGGTAGAGGATGGGGAGATGGGGCCAACTCACTGCAGCTGAACCCATGGGAAGTCTGGGATTCCTGAGAATGGGCACTCTGTTCCTGGCTGGGGCTGGAAGCTGCCCGCTTGTTTGTGGCTGAGTTTTTGATTGGGTGTATGACTAAAACTGAGTTTCCTTTCCTGGGGGAAGAACCCCTTCTTTCTCTGAATAGCTTCTGTTCTCAGCCTGACAGGCTCCAGGGGAGAACGGTTCTAGAGGAATTCTCCAATGGTTGCTTTTCAGGAGGGCGCATGGAGAGAGCCGGGGATTTCCCCTGGACTGTGTTCTGTAGGGAAGGGAATGCAGAACTTGATGTAGAGAAGGTAGGGATTAGAATCCTTCCTCTCTCCCTTACTAGCAGGGGGACTCCCTTCTCTCCCCCAGTCCCTTCCTATAAAATAAGGTGATTGGACAAGATGGTCTCCAAAATCTGTTCCTGCAACTCTAGCTCTAGAATTCTAGGTGCCCCTTTTTTCTCTGGCACTGACTATCATAAGATACAGCTTCTTCTTAGCGGAGAGACCTGCGGCAAACTATTTAACTTCTCTGGGCCTCTGTTTCCTTCTCTGTCCACTAGAGACAAATTAAATAACCACCAAGTTCTATTCTAGGTCTATAATTAAGTAGGGAAGAATGGGGGAGGTGGTTTTTAAAATCATCTTAATAATAGCTAACATTCTTCTAGTGCTTTAAAGGTTTGCAAAGAGCTTTACAAATATGATCTCATAACAACCTGGTGGGTAAGTGTTGTTGTTATCCCCATTTAACATATAGAGAAACTGAGGCAGACAGTGGGTAAGTGACTTATCCAGGGCTACACAAAAAGTGTCTGAGACTGGATTTGAACTCAGTTATTCTTAACTTCACATCTGGCATTTTAAGCACTGTACCAGCCCACTGCTTCCATGTCAGCTTTATCACTCATGAGTATCCCTCTTCTGTCTTGCTCTTCTTTTTACAAATTGCCTTGTGGGGAAGTTAAAATTCATATGAATTTTGTATCTGTTCTTCACTATGCCACTTATTGGTCTGTAATAAATATTGAGTAATTGAGTCTCAAAGATCTGACATTCCCTGTTCTCAGGCCCCTCCCAGCCCCAACATCCTCTATTCTAAGATTTTCCCAACTCTGACATCCCCTGTTCTAAGACCTTCCCAACTCTGACATCCCCTGTTCTAAGACCTTCCCAACTCTGACATCCCCTGTTCTAAGACCTTCCCAACTCTGACATCCCCTGTTCTAAGACCTTCCCAGCCCTGACATCCCCTGTTCTAAGGCCCCTCCCAGCTCTGACATCCCCTGTTCTAAGACCTTCCCAGCCCTGACATCCCCTGTTCTAAGGCCCCTCCCAGCTCTAAATCCTCTGTTGTAAGCCCCCTCCTAGTTCTGACATCCCCTGTTCTAAGCCCCCTCCCAGCTCTGACATCCCCTGTTCTAAGGCCCCTCCCAGCTCTGACATCCCCTGTTGTAAGCCCCCTCCTAGTTCTGACATCCCCTGTTCTAAGCCCCCTCCCAGCTCTGTCATCCCCTGTTGCAAGATAACTTCCAGTTCTGAACTCTATGATCTTGACAGCTCATAGAGAAGCAAAGTTTACAAAGTACTTTTCTTCCAAACTACTCTCCTTCCAAAATTCTGGTCCTCTGGACAAAGCCCAAGTTGCCCCGCTCTAGTTACTCTGCTATCTCCAACCTGAGCTCCACCAAGGGTCCGTAAACATTTTGGGCAACAAAATGACCTCTTTGTTTTTAGCAATCTCCATCTGAAGTAGAGCATTTCCTTCAATTATTTTTAAAAAATGCCAGAGGGCCCCCTTATACAACAAAGGTTAAGAACTCCTCCACTCTGGAGCAGGCTGTCTAGCTTGCTTTGGGAAGGGCAGGAGAAAGGGCTTTGGGGAGCCTGTTTGCCTTGGTTAGCAACAGAAAACAATGACCTCAGCCCTTGGGTGAACTGGCAGAAGTTCAGCTATTAGGTGTGTGTTTAAACTGAAGGCTACTAGCCCAGGGATGGGAAAATTCCAACCCCAGTCTGTCCCTCCTAGCTCTGGAGGCCAAGGTTCCTGAAGAAATCTTCTGTTGACCTTTCCTTTAAAAGAGTTCCCCTCCCCAATAATCTCTCTCCCTTAATTCAGGGTCACCTACTGAGATTGATGTAGTAAAACAAAACAAAACAAAACAAAACAATGGCCCGTGTTTCTGTGGGAAACATTTTTATAATTTTTATAATGCTTTAATGTTTACAATGGTTGCAACCCTATAAGGGAGTGTCATCCTTGTTATCAGTTGTTTTTAGTCATGACCTATTCTTTGTGACCCCATTTGGGGTTTTTGTGGCAAAGATATTGGCGTGGTTTGCCATTTCCTTCTTCAGTCCATTTTTACAGATGAGGAAACTGAGGAAACAAGTTAAATGATTTGGATTCATGAAGATGAATCTTCCTGATTCCAAGCTCGATACTCTATCCACCGGGGAGTGGGGGTAATAAAAATAGGATTGTATATTCAATAACGGTCAGAAGCAGGATTTGAACTGTGGTTCAAAGAGGCTGTGTCTGGGCTTGACTCTGGCACAAACCAATCCACTTTTCCCTCCTTTGCATTCATGCTCTGTTTCAATGAACCCAACGCCCATATGCACGATTTTCCGAGCGTGAGGAGATCTCACCTCCTCTCCCCAAATTCCCTTGTACTTGTTTTTAATATTCATATTCAGATCTCCTTTGGTAAGGGTGTGTAAAATAAATGTAATATGGGTTGATATACAAATTACATTATCTACATAGAAAATATTCTCTATATAATAATATTGGGGGCCTCGGTTTTTTGTACACAGACTCAGTGGGGGCCTGAGGAGCCTCAGGCACCTCTTCTCAGGATAAAATTTATTTAATTACAGGAGACGCTAAATTTCACTTTGAGGTGAATAAAAGTAAGGATGTAATTTTTTATAAATTCACACAATCCCCAAACTCTCTCCAAGGGCCCCTTTTGCATTTTATGGATCCCAGGCTAAAAAATCCTGATCTTTGCCTCTATTATACTTCTACTTATATTGTATCTTTGAACTTAATACAGTTACATGGGACTTTCCAGTTAGTCGGGTGCTTTACACACACTCTCTCATCTGAGCCTCACAGCAACCTGAGGAAACAGGTACTATTGCTATTACTATTAATATTCCCATTTTACAGATGTGAAAACTGAGGCACAGAGATCAGTAAAAGGCCCTTGGAGAGAGGGCCCTTTTTGGATTTTTATGGATCCCAGGCTAAAAAATACTGATCTCTGCCTCTATTCTCATGCTTCTACTTATATTGTATCTTTGAACTTAATACAGTTCCGTGGGGCTTTCCAATTTGTCGGGTGTTTTACACACACTCTCTCATCTGATCCTCACAGCAAACTGAGGAGACAGGTGTTACTGCTATTACTATTAATATTCCCATTTTACAAATGTGGAAACTGAGGCACAGAGATCAGTAAAAGGTCCTTGGAGAGAGGGCCCTTTTGGTTTTTGATGGATCCCAAGCTAAAAAATCCTGATCTTTGCCTCTATTCTACTTCTACTTATATTGTATCTTTGAACTTAATACAGTTACGTGGGGCTTTTCAGTTTGTCGGGTGCTTTACACACACTCTCTCATCTGATCCTCACAGCAAACTGAGGAGACAGGTGTTACTGCTATTACTATTAATATTCCCATTTTACAGATGTGGAAACTGAGGCACAGAGATCAGTAAAGGGACTTGCTTAGAGACAAATATCTATTAAGTGCCTGAAATGAGATTTGAACCCAAGACTTCCTTCCAAGTTCAGCACTCAGCTACCTAGCTGACTGATATTCATACTTAATCTAACTCATACCTATATTTATATTATCATCTCCATCTCTATGTCTATATCTGTGTCTGTGTCCGTGTATTGTATGCATACACGTGTCTGTCTGCCAGTCCACTTTCATCTATTTCAAGGCTGTCTCTAGCCCTGACTTCCGACAAAAGATAAGCCTTTGGAAGGCAGAACTGTGTCCCTTTTGTGCCTCCAGCATTTAATACAGTGCCTGATATACAGTAAGTGTTTAATAAATGCTCATCGATTGAATGATTGCCTCTACCCCTCCATAACTTTCAAGCTGCCACCATGCTCCCAAGTGGGGAGGGCTGAAAGATGGATCAAGGAAGTCCAGCAGGAACTGGAGAAACGCCTCCTACCTCTCCCAGAGCATTCCTCCCATTGTCCATCAGTCTTCTCAGCATCTACTTGATGTCTGGGAGCTGCTGACGTCTCTTGATCTTTAAATGCTCTTTGAGGCTCAGCAATGAGAAAAATTAACCATGTAAGGAAACCTGACGTAGGGGCCTTGAGTGTCACCCAGAAAGGGGTTAGGAAGGGTGGTTATCCTTTCTATCAGCAAAGTGTGAAACCTCAGTGGCCACTGGCCCTGCCCTGCCCCCCAAATCCTGGAGGTCAGAAGGCTGTGTGTGTGTGTGTCTTTATCTCTCTCTGTCTCTCTCTCTCTCTCTCTCTCTCTCTCTCTCTCTCTCTCTCTCTCTCTCTCTCTGTCTCTTTCTGTCTCTCTCTCTCTCTCTCTCTCTGTGTTGGGGGGGATATCTGTAGACAGATGTTGGTGACCCACCGCCCTGGAACCAACGGACCGCCCAGTTCATCACTGGCCCGGCCCACTCATTGTGACTCTGCTTCCTGGAAATGCCATAAAACAGACAAGTGCCCCAAACAGGAAGCAAAGGTGGCTTCCTCCCAATCCCCACCCCCTTCGTGTTCTGGGGACCCCTCTCTGGGAAGAGGCAGGAAGTAGCAGATGGGAGTGGTGGCTATTGGTTACTCCTGTTTACCTCTCTGGACTTCAGTTTGACAGCCTCTAAATGGAAGAATGGAAGGTGGGAAGGGGAGAAGGGCGATGACCCAGAAAAAACTTTCATGTCTCTCCAATGTTCAGAGGAAATTCGGTGGAAAGGGCAGGAGTTTTCCAGTCAGAGGAACTTGGGCTCAAAACTCGTCTCCGACATGAAAGAAACCTGTGTGAGCGAAGTCAGCTCCTGTCCCAGAGCCTCTTCCTGCTCTATAAATGACGGAGTTAGACTGAGTGCCTCCGAGGTCCCTCCCTGTGAGTCCTGGATTTCTCAGGCCCCTGTTCCAAGACCCTTCCTAGGCTTGACATCCCTTGTTGTACAGCCTCCTCCTGACTCTGATGTACCCTATTCTTAGGCTCTCCCCAGCCCGGACATTCACTGTTTTAAGACCTCTCCCAGCTCTGCCATTCCCTATTCTAAAGCCTCTCCTAACCCAGATATTCCTTGTGCTAGAGGTCCCAGTGCTGACATCCCCTGATATATCCCATGTTCTAAGACCTTCTCAGCTCTGACATTTTGAAACTCATAAGACTCTAAACTGGAAGAGACCTGAGAAGTAATTTAATCTAAATCCCTAATTTTCCAGAGGAGGAAACTGAGACCCAGAAAGAACTTTAAACTTTGTAAAGAGCTTTTCAAACATGATCTCATTTGATCCTGACAACAAACTTGGGAGGTAGGCGCTATTGTTATCACCCCCATTTTACAGATAAGGACACTGAGGCATGAAGCAGTCAGCTGACTTGCTAGGGGAAAGGGTCATACAGCTAAGCAGATCTCTGAGGTCAGATTCATACTCAGGTCCTCCTGATCCTTGCTGCCAAAGTTCATGCTCGAGGCAAATCCTGGATTTGAAACCAGATCCTTTGACTCTCTATATGGCCCTCATCTTTTAAAACTATATCATGTTGGTGGATGACCCTGGGCAAGTCACTTAACCCCAATTGCCTCAGCAAAAAAAAAATCCCCAAACTATACATGTTGTCCCTTATTGTATCTAAGTGAGCATGATCTGTGACATCCTATAAATCTAAGGTCCTTCCAATGTTCAATATTCTATGGGTTCATATTCTTCTCTCTTAAATTTTTAATTTAATTTTTTTCAATGAACAGAAATCTATTTTATCTTCTCACCGCTGCCTAATTTAGGGAAAAGAAAAACCCTAAGATCTTTATAATAAATGTATATAGATTTTTATAATAAATGTATATAGATTTTTATAATAAATGTATATAGATTTTTATAATAAATATATATAGATTTTTATAATAAATGTATATAGATTTTTATAATAAATGTATATAGATAAGCAAAAAGAATCCACACATTGGTGAAATTTTTTTTTTAAAGTTTCAATTTGTCCTGAGTCCCTCTCCTCTTTGTCAGAGATAGACCAGCATGCTTCATGGTGGACATGGGTGATTGTAAAATCGACTGGAATTCTTTCAAAGTCGATTGTCTTCACAACACTGTTGTTATTGTGGAAATTGTTCTCATTCCGCTCACTTCATCTGAATCAGTTCATACAAATCTTCTTCGACTTCTCCAAAGCTGTCTCTTCATTTCTTGCAGTATTTTATTACATCTGTATATATCTTTGGCTGTTTCTCGATCGATGAGTCCTCCCTCGGTTTCTATTTTGTTGTTCCCACCAAAAAGAGCTAACCCCCACTAATTTCCTACAATCCTTTTCTTCTTTCTTTGTGGAATAGGAGAGGTATTTATTGCTATGGAGGTTCTAAAGTATTCCTGGTTTAATTGTTTTGTGGGCAGAGTTCCAAATTACTTTCCAGAATAACTGGTTCAGTTCACAGTTCCGCCAATAGTGCATTAATGCCTTTTTTTCTAAGACTCTAGGCTCAGTGTGTTCCCCTCTCGCAGTCCCTCTGCATAGGATTCTCTTTCATAGCTCCTAGAGTGACCTAGTTCAGACTGGTAGCAATAAAGTGGTAATGGGAGGCGGGGGAGGGGGGGAGAGACTGTCCCAGGTGAAGGAATTGGTAACAGCACTCACTGTGTAACCTGGGGATGCTGATGTGGTGGGAAGGACAGTTGGGGTTTTTCCTCCCAGACTCCCATTTGAGAACAGGGTGGGATTTTTCCCTCTGTCTGGGGAGCTGGCAGCAGGTCAGCCCCTGTGCATCAGCTGCCTGGTTCTTGGCCAGGGAATTCCAGAGGCGAGGGAACCAATGGGGCTGATGCACAATCCTCCATCTCTCCGGCTAGCAGCTGGAGCCAGCCAGGGCTCCGTTCTCTCCCAAGACTCAATAGCCCGTAAGCTTGCTGCTCTCTTCTCTCAGCCCTCCTCCCCCAGAGGTGGAGATCTAGACCAGAGCCTTTCCGGGGAAGTTTTGTTCTGACTGGAACTGGAGGTGAGTGAGTCCGTCTTGTGGTGTGAGCATGGGAGGTGCTTGGATCCAGGCTGTTTTAGCCCGGGGACAGATGTTGCAGATGTGAGCCGGTCACCTGTTGATTCTATGAAGACTGGGGTGGGGGGTAGGGAGACTTGGAGGATGTTAAGAACCCAGTTTTATGCTAATCAGAAATGGTAGGAATGGTACCTGGGTTCCAGCTGTAAATATGGCATGGACAGTGAAACTCTGTAGTGAATGACCAGGATGATGGAGGGAAAGCTATGTTTTATAAAGTTCTGTGAACACACTTCTGGTTGAAAGAGGTAGGGATGATTACTGTCTTCCTGGAGGGGTTATGGGTGTGTGTGTGTGTGTGTGTGTGTGTGTGTGTGTGTGTGTGTGTGTGTGTGTGTGTAGAACAAGCATTTCTCTTACAGTTAGAAAGCTTACATTGGACTCCCTGCTCTGATGCTCAGTAGCTGTAAAGCGCGGCTCTTAGCCTCCCAGAGCCTCATTTCTTCATCTGTTAAATGGGGATAAAGAATAACACAAAACTGCCTCATTTCTTTATCTGTCAAATGGGGGTAAATAACAATACAAAAACTGCCTCATTTCTTTATCTGTCAAATGGGGGTAAATAATAAAAACTGCCTCATTTCTTTATCTGTCAAATGGGGGTAAATAATAATACAAAACTGCCTCATTTCTTTATCTGTCAAATGGGGGTAAATAATAACACAAAAATTGCCTCATTTCTTTATCTGTCAAATGGGGGTAAATAATAATACAAAACTGCCTCATTTCTTTATCTGTCAAATGGGGGTAAATAATAAAAACTGCCTCATTTCTTTATCTGTCAAATGGGGGTAAATAATAAAAACTGCCTCATTTCTTTATCTGTCAAATGGGGGTAAATAATAATACAAAACTGCCTCATTTCTTTATCTGTCAAATGGGGGTAAATAATTAAAAACTGCCTCATTTCTTTATCTGTCAAATGGGGGTAAATAATAATACAAAACTGCCTCATTTCTTTATCTGTTAAATGGGAGTAAATAATAATCTCCAAAACTGCCTCTTTTCTTCATCTGTCAAATAATATTAAAGCTACCTACTTTTAAGTGTGTTCACATTTTTAATTTAATTTTTAAGCGAACAAAAATAGCTTTTCTCTGGCTCTCCCACTTCCTCTCCCCCTCACCACTGGAAAAAAAGGGAAAAATAAAACCTTTGTAATAAATAGGAATAGTCTCAACAATAACAATAAATTCCTGCATTAACCACATCCAAAAAACATATGTCTCATTCTGTTGGTCAAGCTACCTGACTTTTGAAGTGCTGAGAGCTCTGTATAAATGGGAGGTATTAGAATTACGGAGATTATTATTACCTGAACAGCTGCCACATGGAGGAGGGATTAGACTTGGTCTATTTGGTTCCAGAGGAACAGTGTGGGGGAAAATTTCAGGGAGGCAGATCTTTCAATAGGAAAAAAAACCATCTTAATATCAGAGCTCTACATGAGATTTGGGGAAATATGTATAGAAGAATTGCACATGTTTAAGATATATTTAACATATAACTTGCTGTCTCGGGGAAGGGAGGGAAAAATTTAGAATGCAAGATTTTGTAAGGGTGGATGTTGAATATGAATGGAATTATTTTGAAAATAAAAAGCTTTAATTAAAAAATAATCAGAGCCGTATAGAATAGACTAACTCATGGGAACACGGTCATTGGAAGCATTCAGAGAGAGGCCGAACAACCTCAGTATGAGGGAAGGACTTGTTAGGGGGAATCTGTGATTTTGGGAATTGATGATCTCACAAGGGAGTGATCTTCCTGTCACTAGAAGGGTTCGGGCGGCATCCAGATAGTTCCTTGCCAGGGATGATGTACTAGAGGAGTCTACCATTGCTAGAATGTTGGACTACCTGACTTACTTGTCTGTCCCTCTAATGCCAAGATTCTCTCTGGGTCTCAGTTTCCACATCTGTTCGATGGACAAGGTCCCAGGTCTGTTTATACAAAGGTCTATTGAGAAGAAAGGTATGATGGTGGACTTGAAGGACTTGATTTGAAACAGGAGAATGATAGAGGGAGGATTTAAGTACCACATTGCTGCTGATGTTGGGTTTCGTCTGACTCTTCGTGACAAAGATACTGGCGGGGTTCACCATTTCCCTTTCTAGCTCATTTGACAGATGAGGAAACTGAGGCAAACAGGGAGAAATGACTTGACCAAGATCACCCAGCCAGTAAGTCAATGGACAAGGTCCTAGGTCTGTTTATACAAAGATATATTGAGAAGAAAGGTATGATGGTGGACTTGAAGGACTTGATTTGAAACAGGAGAATGATAGAGGGAGGATTTAAGTACCACGTCGCTGCTGATGTTGGGTTTCGTCTGACTCTTCGTGACCCCATTTAGGGTTTTCTTGACAAAGGTACTGGCGAGGTTCACCATTTCCTTTTCCAGCTCATTTGACAGATGAGGAAACTGAGGCAAAGGGGGAAATGACTTGTCCAAGATCACCCAGTCAGTAAGTGTCTGAAGCTAGATTTGAACTCATGAAGATAAATCTTCATGACTCCGATCCCAATGCGCTGGGCACGATGGTGCTATCTCGTTACTTCCATAAGCACCAACTGATGCTCATTGGGTAGTAACAGGAATGATATTTAGATTCTAGTTCTAGATGTGCTTCTGATAATGAACTCAGGGGAACCCCCTAACTTCTGCAACAGCTGGGTGGCGTGTAGAGGAGGGTGAGCAGACCACCGCCAAGTTACTCACATTCTCTGAGTCTCAATTTTCTCATCTATAAAATGGGTATAACAAAGCACACGGTACTAACCTCACAGAGCCGTTGTCAGCAAAGCAGTAGCAAAACCTTAGAGCTTCCATTAAGTGCCAACTATTATCACTCCCACAGAAACCAGATCTGGCCTTAAGCTCTTCGGATCGTATTTGTCGATTTGAAAAATACATGTTTAATCCCTCCCAGCTGCATGGTGATATTTCACTTTTTGCTTCTAGAGTCAGTACATGAGGGATTAGTGATCATTTTGAAAAGTGGTTAAGTCATGAGGTAAGGAGAGGAAATGAAGGGCTGCTGCCAGTGAAAGATACAACTGGGGAGGGGTGCCTGGCTGTCCCAGAGCCAGGAGGCCAAACAGACTCAAAGAATCATCTGGTAACCCTCCTTTCCCAGGTGAGAAAATTGAGATTAAATGACTTATCCAGGGTCACACAGCTAGTGGGTAGTGGAGGAAGGACTTGAACTCAGATCTGCCTGAATCCAAGCCCAGTATTGTAGGATCTACATAACTATTGGTCTAGAAGGGCTGAGATCAAGTGGTGTGAGTTAGGGTGTGGCTAGGGAGGATGAGGAGGGAAGATGAGGCAGGGGAAAGGAGGCTGGGCCCCTGGGGGAGAGATAAAAGGAGCCAGATTTGAATTTCTTCCTTTTGTAGTGGTTTTTCAAGGGGCCCCAAAGTCTAAGGTGGGGAGACCTGTGGGTAACGGGAGGGAAAAGGAGAGGATGGAACAAAGATTTCTGTGGCTGGCTGAGGACCCGGGACTGGTGCTCTCCCATTGGGAGAGTCAGCGGCCAGATCAGCCACTTCGGGGCCTGGCAATCTGGGGTGCTGTCCTGGCTTTACTAATTGTCAAGGTGACCTTGGGTAAGTGATTTCCTCCTTGCCCCTTTGTTTTCTTGTCTCAGAAGTGAGGAGATTGAAGCAGAATTTCTCTTAAAGGCCCTTCTCACTGGGACATTTTGTGGCTCGGATCCGAGAAAAATAGAGAAGGACTGCTGTGTTTGTGTTGGCTGATGGGGTGCTTGGGTCAGTCTTAACTTCAGGTCTCTCTTGGCCTGGGGAGGCTGCCCCTCCCTGCTCTCAGCTTCCTGGCTGGGTGTGACCCCTGCCCAGGTTATGGGGACATTGCCCCTAATTTCCTTAAGGTAGGAGATTTAACTCATGCGTCTACAGGGGACGGGCAAGGACCATTTCATCCAGGTTGGCCAAGGAGATGGCTGGGGGGGGGGCAGACATTGAGCAGCGGGGCTCAGCCAGCCCTGCTTAAATTCCTCTCTGTCTCTTGTCTGTCTATTTCTGTTTCTCTGTGTCTCTCTGTCTTTCTCATGTCTCTGTTTCTGTCTCCTTTCTCCTCTCTCTTTCTCTCTCTCTCTGTTTTTTGTGTCTCCCTGTGTGTCTCTGTCTCTTTTTTCTCTGTCTCTGTCTCAGTTTCTCTCCTTTCTGTTTTTTTTTGTCTCTTTCTGCCTGAATCTCTTTGTCTATCTCTGTCTGTTTCTGTCTCTCTCTCTTTCTGTCTCTGCCTGTTTCTCTCCTTTCTTCTCTTTCTTCCTCTGTTTTTTTTCTGTATGTCTCCCTGTGTCTGTCTCTCTTCTTTCTCTATCTCTGTCCCTTTCTGTCTCCATCTCCATTTGTCTCTCCTTCTTCTGCTCCTCCTCTCTGTTTTTTCTTTTTCTCTGCCTGTCTCTGTATCTCTTTATGTCTCTATCTTTGTCTCTCCCTTTCTCCTGCCTCCCTCCTTCTCTCTCTTTTTCCTTATCTTTCCCCTCTCCCAGCTCTCACTTTTGCCCCTTCATCTGTCTTTCATGTCTCTCTTTGCCCCCCCTCCCTTTCTTTTCTCTAGGCCCCGATCAGCCCATCTGGGGGCTCACAGGCCCCTCTAAAATTGCACACTTGGCACCGCCTGGTGCCTGGAAAGTTCAGACTTTTGTCCGTCCCACCTCCTCTTCCCCCAAGCTGATTTGAACTTTACTTGTCATGGCCAGGGTTCCCAGAACTCAGCCGAGCTGTCTCTAGACATGTGGGCTGTTGAAAGTGGCGGGAGGCAGAGGACAGACAGCTGGCTGTCTTTGCCAGGATCCAGTCACCAGAGCCATCAGGCCTTTCTGATGTGGCCCCAATGCTCAGGTACCCACAGGGTATGAGGCTGATCCAAAGTCAACACCCTTCTCTGATGTCATCCCTGCTCCCATTTTTGTCCCCTCCTGCCCAGCCTTTCCCTCTCTTCCCGAGGCTGAGCTGTCTGAGCTCCGGCCTTCCCCTCCACCTCCTTGGCATTCATCTCACACGCCCACAGAGGCAGAGCCTCTGGGAGCCAGGGCCAGGCTGGGTCCGTGCACTAAGGGCGGTAGTGGTTTAATTAGCTAATGAGAGGCTCCTCTGGTATTTACTGAGGAGGAAGCGACCACTTCCGCTGCTGGCTGGCTGATGACACCAAAAGAGCGAGAGGCTTTGAGAGGCTGGTACGGGGCAGAGGCTGGCCCCAGCCCCAAAGCAAGACTCCTGCAGAAGGAGGCTGGGGGCTCCTCAGCCATCTCTCTCCCTCTCCCCGCCTTTAATCTCCATCCGGGCACCTCTGACCAGGGCCAAGAGCTGCCCTCGGCCAAGTTCCTGCCAAGATTGCGGGATCCCATGACATGGAGCAGGAGGGGACCTTGGAGCGCCATCTTGTTCTCTGGGTCCTTCTTTGACTTAGTGATCATATCAGGGCTCATGGCTCCAATCACCATCTCTCTGCAGAAGCCTCCCAGATCTATTGACAGAGTTCTGGCCTTTCTCCAGAGCTCCTGTCCCCCATCAGCAACTGTCCAGTGGGTGTCTACAATGGATGCTGGCAACTCCCATGTCCAAAAGAAAACTCCCTGTCTTTCCCTCCAAACCCAACCTCTTCTCAGCTTCCCTATTTCAATTATCCAACCAGTCACCCGAGGTTCACACTCTTAAAGCCATCCTAGGTCACCCAGCAGATAGAGCGCTGGCCCTGGAGCCAGGAAACCTTGAGTTCAAGTCCGGCCTCAGATATTTAGTAGTTCTATTTAATAGTCAGTAAACCATTTCATCCCAGTTTGCCTCAGTTTCCTTATCTGAAAAATGAAGATAATGTTTGCACTTACCTTTTGGGATTGTTGTGATGATAAAATGAGATCATATTTGTAAAGTGCTATTAGAGAGAGATCTTTTAAGTTTAGATCTTCGAGGCCATCGAATCCAACTTCCTCATTTGTAAGATAAGGAAACTGAGGCACAGAGACCCCCCACAGTTAAACAATTAGTAAGTATCTGAGATGAGATTTGAGTTATAAAGATTGTTATTATAGCTATAAATAAATGACACATGTGATATATAGAGGTTAGCTATTAACCTGATATGTAAAGGATAGTTATTATTATGGCTTATTATAACATATTATTATATAAAATTATAATAATGATATCATATATATCAGGCAGTGAGCTAAGTGCTTTACAAATAATACATATATGTGCGTGTTGTTTTCCCTGATTTAATGTTAATTCTTTGAGGGTGGAGGATATTTCACTTATGTCTTCATATGCCTAAAAAAAAAAAAAAGCTTATTGATGGATTTAGCTATAAATTTATTATGGATATTTTTTCATATTTAATATAATCACATTAAATTATATTATAACATATTTATATTTTATGACTTATTATAGGAAAGCTTATTGATTGATTTAACCAAAATTTTATTATAGATATTATTACATATTTAATATTATCATATTAAATTATATTATAACATATTTATATTTTATGACTATTATTATAGGAAAGCTTATTGATTGATTTATCTATAAATTTATTATGATATTTTTTCATATTTAATATAATCACATTAAATTATATTTTATGAGGAATATTATTTTTTTTCTTAAGTTTTTTTTTCTTAATTTTTATACTGATAACATTTTCTTTGACAGTACATATGCATAGGTAAATTTTTTTTTTAACAACATTATCCCTTGTACTCCCTTCTGTTCTGAGTTTTTCCCCTCCTTTCCTCCACCCCCTCCCCTAGATAGCAGGCATTCCCATACATATTAAATATCTTATTGAATATCCTAGGTACAATATATATGTGCAGAACTGAATTGTTGTTGTTGCAAAAGAAGGATTGTATTCGGAAGGTAAAAATAATCTGGGAAGAAAAACAAAACAAAACAAAAAAAACCCAATGCTATGAGGAATATTATTATAAATTTGTAGTGGAATCCAATTCTTTCCATAAGCAAGGAAAAAAAGGTCAAGAAAGGAGAAATTCAAGAAAAGAGTCCCAGTGAGAGTTGATAGTAAATTTGGACAGGACTCAGGAAGGCTTTGGAGTCTCCCTTCCTGGAGATTTGAAAGGAAAGGCTACCTCTGTAAATCAGCATCATTTCCTCTTTGGCCTAAGGCAGAAAGAAGATTTATCTTCCTAAATCCCTTTCAGACTAAGGACAAGAACCTTTTGGAAACACAGAAGTTTCCAACTTGTGAGTACCTGTCCCTTAGGAAACTAAGGGCCATCAAATTACTGTGTGGATTGCCTAGAGAGGCTGGGGGATTATTTTCCTTGGGTCTCTTCCAAAAGAGCCAGGAAGCTACTTCTCGGGAACGTATGGGCACAGCCCTGCCTGGGAGGGGAAGAAGGATGGATAGGAAGGTTCTCTCAGTCCCATAATTCCAGGGAAGGCAATGGGGCCACCAAGATGGCAGAATGGGAAAAGGCGTCAACTTGACCTGGATTTTTTTATTGTAGTTCTTACTGGTTGTGTGACCTTGGGTGAGACAGTTAACCTCTAGAAAATGGGAATAATAATTTCTGCCTTGGTTAAAGGCTATGCTGAGTATGTAAATTAAAGTGCTAGACTAAATCATACTAGACTAGATCATGATCCTTTTTGAGAATGAAGGATAGGCAATGACAACATATCACAATAATAATGATAATTTCACCTCGGTTTTCTCTTTTGGAAAATGGGGATAATGATAGCCTATGTTTCCTGGGGTTCTCTGTGATGATAAAATGAAATACTGTCTATGAAATGCTTTGTAACACGAGATGTTACAATATTAACATGAGATGTTACAGTGTTAACATGAGGCATAATAATATAGTTATTATGCTAAATATTATTTATTTTTCTATTTAATTTATCCCCATCGTCTTACCCTCTGACTCATTAATTGCAAGACCCTGAAATCTCTCAATCTCAGTTTCCTGAAATATAAAATGAAAGAGTTGGGCTCTAAATCCGGGATCCTATTTGGTGTTAACTGTACTATATAGTGATCTGTTGTTCATCCTTTGTTCTCCAAGAGGAACAATGACATGGAGATGTCTTAGATTTGTACATGAATTGGGTTTAAGGGAGGCTGGTGCCTTATCTCCAGTGATAAGGAAGAAAACAACATGGCATAGTTATCCTAGACTTGCTCTGGATTCCAGTCTTGATTTATTTACCTGTGTCATCCTGGGCAAGTCACCTTAACTCTCTATACCTTAGACACCTCCCTTGGACCCTTATCTCTCTGACCAAGACTTGTTAAGGCATCTCAGTTGTCTTCACTGCCTCAATGAGAGGTAGAATCTTATAGGGGAGAGGGCTCTGATGATGCTGAGTTCAAATCCCACCACAGATACTTGTGAAGTGTTTAACTGTGGGATCTCTGTCTTCCTGACTCCAGACCCAGTGCTCTATTCATGGTGCCCCTTAGCTATTTCATACATTCTTGCTGATTTCTTGAATGGCCAAGTCCTAGATTATTTTTGGAGGTTGGGGAGCCTCCCCCCTCCCCAGGCTTAAGAATCCAACAGACCTTTGCAATGTTTTTCTTTTAGGGTCACAAGAGTCTTTTCCAATCCATTGGGAGGAAGCCTCAGCTCTGTATTGGGCTTCCTCTCCCTCCAGGACAGCTGGGGTACAGCCCTGGGGCTGCTCTTGGGACAATCAGACCCTGGCTTCCAGCCCCTTTCTGGAGCAGAGCTGTTCCAGAACATCCATCTGTTTCCAGATGGGATGGCCTTGATATTTCCGGGGGTGATTGGGTGGGAGGGTGAGTGCACCCTGTCCCCGTGCCGTCAGGCCTTCTGCCAGACATGTGGCCAGCATCCGAAAGAACACTTGAGGGGGGGGGGGAGGAGGGGACGACCCTCACCAGAGAAGCAGACAACCCATAGGGGAGATAGCACAGCCCTATTAATGGTGAGAGCAGGCAAGGTCAGGGCTGGATCGGAAAGCTAGGATGTCTCTTCTGACAGCTTTGGCCCTGGGGGAAAGCTGGCTTTCTGCTGGAGGTTTTGTCTCAGCCCTTCCAGGATTCCTGGAGCCTGAGAGCAGGAAAAATCTCAATTCCGCTGCTTATTATCCGTGAGAATACGGGCAAGTCACCTAGCCTTTTGGGTCTTAAAGCAGACAACATTATCCTCTCAGCACTAACTATAGAATTTATAAGCTAATGCCTGCCCTCTGCTGATTTTCTCCAATTTGTTCTTCCTCTGGCTTGTCGCTACCTAATTGTTTACTTGTTGTCTCTCCTATCGAAGGACGGACTTCTTAAAATCAAAGACTGTGTTTTTCCCTATTTTTGGAATTTTTATCCTTTACAACAGGGCTTGGCACTTAGGAGGTGCTTAATAAAGACTTGTTGACTTGACTCTTCCTATCCATTACAATGTGACAAAAGTATTTAGCCTAATGCTTGATATATAGTAGGCACTTAGTAAATCTTGTTCCCTTTGAAAGTTCTTGTTCAATCAATCTTGTTTTCCATGACTTCCATCTGGGTATCTTTTGGAGTCAATACTCTATATATTTTAGAAATGAGGCCTTTATCAGAACCTTTGACTATAAAAATATTTTCCCAGTTTATTGCTTCCCTTCTAATCTTGTCTGCATTAGTTTTGTTTGTACAAAAACTTTTCAATTTGATATAATCAAATTTTCATCTGGGTATCTTTTGGCAGAGATACTAGAGGGCATTGCCACTTCCTTCTCCAGGTCATTTTATGGATGAGAAAACTGAGGCAAACAGAGTGAAGTGACTTGTCCAGAGTCACACATCTAGTAAATGTTTGAACTTGGAAAGACGAGTCTTCTTGATCGCACCAGCCAACTGCCTTTTTTGGAAGTAGAATCTGTCTTGCTTTTATTTGAATCCCCAGTCCTTAGAACAGGGCCTGGAACATAGTAGGTGCTTAATAAATACTTGTTGACTTGACTTGTCCTATCCATTACAATGTGACAAAAGTATTTAACCTAATGTTTGGTACATAGTAGGCACTTAGTAAATGCTTATTTCCTTCCCGTCTTTGAAAGTACTAGTTCAATCATGTCCAACTCTTCATGACTTCCATCTGGATATCTCTTGGCAGAGATACTAGAGTGATGTGCCATTTCCTTCTCCAGCTCATTTTATGGATGAGTAAACTGAGGCAGATAGAGTGAAGTGACTTGACCAGGGTCACACAGCTAGTAAGTGTCTGAGCTTAGATTTGAACTTGGAAAGATGAGTCTTCTTGACCACACCAGCCAACTGACTTTTTTGGAAGCAGAATCTGTGTTTTGCTTTTTATTGGAACTCCCAGTCCTTAGAACAGGGCCTGGCACACAGTAGGTACCTAATAAATAGTGATTGACGTGTCATATTTATCAAGCCTTTAGCATAAACCTGGCACAGAGTAAGCACTTTAAAAATGCTTCTTCTCTTCCCCTTTTTGAAAACAAAGACTTTCTTTTGCCTTTCTTTGTATCTTCAGTTCTCAGCATAATAACACACACATAGTAAGCCTTTTGATGTTTGTCAATCAACCGACTTCATGGCCAATTTATTTTAATTCAATTAAAAATAATTATCAATACTTGCCATTTAGGGGAGGGGGAGGAGGAAAGGGGAGAATTGGAACACAAGGTTTTGCAAGGGTGAATGTGGAAACATTATCTCCATGCATATGTTTTGAAAATAAAAAGCTTTAAATAATAATTATTAAGTGTCTGCAATATTCCATCTGCGTGTAGTGAAAAGCAGACCAGTTTAAACCTGGGATTAAGTCCTGGCTTTCGTACCTATTGGAGGCAGCGACCTTAAGCAACCTACTTCGCCTGTCAGTTGTCAAGAGCAAAGATTGTCGGTTAGGGAGAAGTGCTGATTTGCAGATACGCATCAGAGGAAGGGGAAATTGTGTGTGTGTGTGTGTGTGTGTGTGTGTGTGTGTGTGTGTGTGTGTGTGTGTGTTTGAATGGGGGGGATGTACAGATATGACGTGTCTCCTCTGATTTGGTCAGATCACATCTGAGATGTGTGTTCAGCTCTGAGCCCCAGAGACAAACAGAGGGCCTGATGGGAAGCACAAGCTAATGGGGAGAGGGCTTGCAGCATGTTCTGTGAGGATGGAATCAAGGGACTGGGGAGCTTCATCTTGGAAAAGCTCAGGCAGATGAGATCATTTTCTTCATGTAAAGAAATGTTCTGTAGAGCTAGCTTTTTAAACTATGGATCACAACCCCATATAGGGTTCCGTGACGGTGGGGGGGTCATGAAATTATGATTTATTATCATAAATCAGGGGTTCTCATACTACGGCCCATGGGCCAGATGCAGCCTGCTGAGGACGTTTATGCGGCCCGCCGGGTTATGGCAAATGGGCTGAGGGCCGGAGACAGAGCGTGAGCTTTTGATTTTACTATAATCTGGCCTCCAACAGTCTGAGGGACAGTGAACTGGCCCCCTATTTAAAAAGTGTGAGGACCACTGTAAAATGTTTGATGTGCATCCTTATTTTATATACCTGGGTTGGGAATGAGGAAGACTCATCTTCTTGAGTTCAAATGTGACCTTAGACCTTACTAACTGTGTTAGAAAACAAGGATTATAATAGGAACTACTTCTCACAGAACCGTTGTATCAGATGGACAGCTACATGTGCAGTGGTTAGAATACTGGACTTGGAATCAGGAAGGCTCATCTTCTTGAGTTCAAATCTGGCCTTAGACCTTACTAGCTGTGTTGCCTCAGTTTCCTCATCTGTAAAAGAGCTAGAGAAGGAAATAGCAAAGCACTCCGATATCTTTGCCAAGAAAATTCCAAATGGGGTCATGAAAAATCAGACAAAACAGAATATTTTTGCCAAGAACATAGTCATGAAGAAATCAGAGAGCATTGCCCCAAGTCTCCAGATATTGGGTAACAAACTAAAATTTCAATCAGTCCTCAGACACTTAACACTTCCTAGCTGTGTGACCCTGGGCAAGTCACTTAACCCCAGCCTCAGGAAAAAAAATAAAAATTAAAAAAAAATTCAATCAGTCAATAAACAAGACTTTATCTGATACAACAATCCTGTGACAGGTAGTTGAGATTATAATCCCTGTTTTCTAGATGAGGAGACTGAGACAGACAAGGTTAAATAACTAGTCCAAGGTCACACAGCTAGTAAGGTCTGAGGCTGGATTTGAACTGATCAAGATAAGTCTTCCTCATTCCAAACCTGGCATTCTGCCCACTGTCCTAGTAGGGAAGTTGGATGATGACCATTCAGAGCAGTGGTCCTCACACTTTTTAAATAGGGGGCCAGTTCACTGTCCCTCAGACTGTTGGAGGGCCGGACTATAGTAAAAACAAAAGCTCACACTCTGTCTCCGCCCCTCAGCCCATTTGCCATAACCTGGCCAGCCGCATAAATGTCCTCAGTGGGCCACATCTGGCCCGCAGGCCGTAGTTTGAGAACCCCTGATCTAGGGTAAAATCTCATGTACTGCATGCATGCCATTGGGCAAGTCACAAAATAATAATAAGGTTTTTTTTTTTTTTTTTAACATTTTGAAAGTATTTTAATAATATCTTCTCACTTTATCTTTACAACAATCCTGGGAGGTAGCTATGGTCATCTCTACTTTACATGTGAGGAAACTGAGGTAGAAAGCAGTTAAATGCTTGCCCAGGGTCGTACAGCCAGTTAAGTGTTTTCCATTAGACTGGCACCCAGGTCTTTGCCGAATTCGGGTTCATCTTTACCTAACAATCTCTGTGGGCTCCAGTCTCCTCATCTGTAAAATGAAGGGGATGTCCTAGATGACCCCTGAAGTTTTTTTCAGCTTGAAATCTGTGAACTCAAGAGTCTTGAGGAATAGAGTCTCCATCCTTTGATGAACTTTGCCTTCCCAATGCATGTACCACAATACTTCCCGCTTCTTCTGCCTAGTCTGAAGGTGGTTGCCATGGGGACTGCCTCCCAGCTCAGGAGTGAAAGTCATCACTGTATTGATTGGCTGGGCTGCCCCAACTCTGACAAGAGGTTTGAGCCCCAGGTGTCCGGTGCCTTCTGAGAACTGAGACCCCTAGAACTGTTCAGGGCATCCTTGAGAGATAAGCCATTTTCCTTCCTGTGAGACTGGGGAGAAGATCATCTGGGATCCCTCCCAAGCATCCCCAACCTCCATGATTTTCCTTAAAGAGTCTCTGGTTGCCATGGAAAACCATGATTTTCTTTTTAAAAGAAAACTGCAAATGTGGGTCAAGGTACAAAGACCGAGAGACTCATTCAGAATCTCAAAGTCTGAACGTCCCCGAAGAGACTCCTTGCTGGCATTGCTGCTGTCCCATTTCTGAGCCGAGATCCTCTCCTGCCATCAGGAAGGCAGGAGAACTGATGGAATTCTGGGATGCGACAATGATCTTAAAGGCTCAGACAATTGGAAGTGAGCAGCCCTAGCTAATGGTCTGGGGGTTCTTGGGGATTTAATGGCTTCTTGGGGGTTCTAGAGACCGCCCGTTACTTCAACATCAGGATTATGTCCACCCTGAAAGGATATCACCTCCGGCTTTCTCAATGCTTGAGTCATCCACTGTGGAAGAAAGGCTTGACCCAGCCCTGCCTCTCCCTCCAACGCTTTGCTTTTCCTAATCCTTTGGAAGGGGCGCCGCCAAACCAGATTCCTTTCAGCCAAATGTTGAGCAAGTTTCCACTCTGTTCTTCATTCTTAATTACATTAACGAGATCATCCAGGACTCCTTGGCAGGAAGTCTCCAGAATCAAGATGGTCCTGGGGAGAGTGGATTCTGTCATGTGGCCAGAGCTATCTTTAAGGCTCTGGATATCTTTGAGGGGAAGAGAGATCATAGAATCTCAATGGGCTTTTATGAATTTTCTAAAAGGGAGGAAAATGGCCAGGAGTGGGATGGGCAGGGGCTGAAATGGCCTCCTCTAACTGACCGAGTGTTCCAAGACATCTGTCCGTGTTTCCGATGAGTTCCAGAGCTGCATTATCCAGTGCTGAGATCCGGTCGGCTGATTTGTGTCTCCAATATGTGTTAAGTCCAGCACTGACAGGAGTGGTGTATGTGGGCAAATTCTCCAAATTTCACACCCCTTCCTGGTTTTCATTGAAGGGAAGAGCTGATTCTCAAAGGTTAAGAACAGAGATCTAGAGCTGGAAGGGACTGGAGAGAACATCAAATCCAACCTGTTATTTTATAGAAAAGGGAAACCAAGATATAGAAAACTTCTTAAGATCTGGAAGCTAGAAAGGGCTGAAGAAGTCATTAATTCCAATCTGTTATTTTGCTAAAAGGGGAAACTGAGACTTAGAAAACTTCCTAAGACCTGGACTATTCTGAAGTTAGAAAGGTCTGGCGAGATCATTAAGTTCAATCTGTTATTTTGCTGAAAGGGGAAACTGAGACTTAGAAAACTTGCTAGGATCTAACTTCTAGAACTAAAAGACAATCTAGTCCACCACTCTCATTATACAGATGGGAAAATTGAGGTCGAGCAAGATTAGATGATTTTCCCAGTGCATTCTATGTGATTTTCCCACTAATAAATGGCAAAGTTGATATTTAAACAGAGGTCCTCTCATTCTAAATCTAAGTGTGATCTTGGGTAAATCACTTCCATTCTCTGAAAGAGTCTCCTCTGTAAGATGAGGAAATTAGTTAAAGATCATATTTATTTTTTGAGCAGAAGGGACTTCAGAAGTCATCTAATTTAAGTCCCTTATTTTTCAAATGAGGAAACGGAGGTCTAAGGAGGTCATTTGATCTTTCCAAAGTCACATAGATAATATTGCCAGAGCTGGGATTTGAACCCAGGGCCATTTTCCATTATACTACCTTACCTCATGCCACTGAAAACTAGCCTGCTTTTTCCTCCCTTCCCTTCCTGTGTCCCCAATTAGCCCAGATGTTTTTGGTTGTTGTTCAATTGTTCCAGTCACGTCTGACTCTTCATGACCCAATTTGCTGTTTTCTGGGCAAAAATACTGGTGTGGTTTGCCATTTTCTTCTCCAACTCAACTGACAGATGATGATACTAAGGTAAGCAGGGTTAAGTGACTTGCCCAGGATCATATAACTAGTTATGTGTCTGAGGCCAGATTTGAACTCATGAAGATGAGTTTTCTTGACTCTACTCCATGCACTATTGTGCCACCTAGTGATCCAGATGTTAGAAGTGTAAGAGATCAGTCATAGAGAATTACATTTTGATTTGGAAAGGGATTCTGGGGGTTTGACTAGAGATCTTTTAATCAAATTCCTTCATTTTCTAGATGAGGCAATCAAGTCTAGAAAGTCTTTCATCATATTCTGATCCCAGATTCCTCTGGAGAGAACTAGTTAGTTTTAAAGAAATGCTTCAGCAGAGTTTGATCCAGCTTTGGGGGAGCACTTTGTGAGGGTGGGAAGTAATGGAGGTCTGGAGTAGGGATTCAGCAAAGTGAGAATAAGCCACACTTTTACTTCTCCAGTTGACATTCTAGAAGACTGCATCTTGCAATCAATGCATCAGTAAACATTTATTAAGTGCCTACTATATGCCGGGCACAATTAATTATAATGAAATGCTTTAGTAGAGAGTTTGAGACAGCTTTTGGGGAGCATTTTGTGAGGGTGAGGCAGTAATGGAGGTCTGGAGTGGGGATTCAACAGAGTGAGAAGAAGCCACACTTTTACTTCTCCAGTTGACATTCTAGAAGACTGCATCCTGCAATCAACCCATCAGTAAACATTTATTAAGTACCTACTGTATGCCAGGCACAATTAATTATAAAGATATGTTTCAGCAGAGTTTGATCCAGCTTTTGGGGAGCACTTTGCCAGAGTGGAAAGTAATGGAGGTCGAGAGTGGGGATTTAACAGAGTGGGAAGAAGCTACACTTCTACTTCTCCAGCTGACCTTTTAGAAGATTGCATCCTGCAATCAACTAATCAGTAAACATTTATTAAGTGCCTACTGTATGCCAGACACTGTACTATATGCTGGGGATAATAAAAAGAGGCAAAACACATTCAACAAATATATACAGAGCTGGTCATTTAAAAGGCTGAGCATCAAGTCTGACGTTAGAAAGATCTGACTTCAAATGTAGCCTCAGATCCCTCCTATCTGTGTGTCCCTGGACAAGTCACTTAGTCTTGTTTGCCTCAGTTTCCTTGTCTGTAAAATGAGCTGGTGAAGGAAATGACCAGCCTTTCAGGTACCTTTGCCAAGAAAATCTGAAGGGACACTAAGAGCCAGGCAAAATTGAACAACAACAAAAAGTCCTATACAGGAAAAAAAAAGAGATAATTAACAGAAAGAAAGCACTGGACTTGAAAAAAAGAGGCAGAGACTGATGATTTGCCCAGAGGTGGGAACTTTGCCTATGCAGAATTTCTCTGTGGGTTTCCTCAGTTCAATTAAGATTTGCCTTAATGAATCAAGCTGATTTCCAGAAACACGAGCAATCCTCCCATCTAGTGGAAGAGCCAACCAAGCCGAGCCCAGCTCAGCTCTTAACCCGAGTCAGTAATACGTTAGGTTAGCCAGCATGAGGGGCGTAGGAGTGACCCTTGGCTGAAGGAGGGGCTTTCTGGTGTTCCTCCCAAGAGAGGAAGGATACGTGTTAATTCACACTCTCTGTTGGGTGGATTAAGAGACAGCCCCAAGGAGTCCCAGAAAGCCAGAAGCTTCCCAATTTCTACTACTTACTAGCTATTTCAGAGGGTTAGGGATCTAGAGGTAGCGAAATAGGCTAGTAGAGAAAACGCCAAAGACCTGAGTTCGAACCCAGCCTTAGAGTTTTATGATCTATTTGACCTTGAGTAAGTCAACCAACTTGTCTGCCTCAGTTTTCTTTTCTTTAAAATGGGTACCTCTCTCCCAGGCTCAAATGAGAAGGATTCAATGGGATAATAAGTGCTAGTATAGCTATTGTTATAATATATAATATAATTTTACTAATATTAGAGCTGGAAGGGACCTGAGAGGCCATTCAGCCTAGCCCTTTCATTTCACAGGATGTTAAATGACTGGGTTCAAATCCGATCTCTGGCAATAGTCAAAGGGCACCTAAGTCAATGTCAGAAATGGGATTCTGCCATCAAAGTCGCTGTATTCTTTCTGTTATTCTATCCTGTCCTGTGTAGCATCCAGTTCTCCATGGAGTCAATGATGCTTTACCTTCCGGAGGCCGAGATCTCAGTCAGGTGATTTCTTGAGGTTTTTTCCAACTTCAAAATGATTTTACTCAGATGTCTTGGAACAATGGAATAAGCCATGGAGCAGGTCAGAGGACCCGAGTTCGAATCTATCTCTGACACTTCTTAACTCTGCACTGTGAGCAAATCACTTTATCTCTCTAAGTTTCAGTTTTTGCTCTCTGTAAAAGTAATCAATAAGCATTCATTCAGTGTTTATTTTGTGCCAGGAAGCGTGAAGGCACAGGGCAGAGATACAAAAATAAAAACAAAATTATTCAGACTCTTCTGTTTGATCTCTAAAACCATTCACCATTTGGTTCCAGTTTTCCCTTCTAGCCATACTGTCTTCACACACTCCACTTTTAAGCCAACCTGGCCTTTTTGCTGTTCCTGAACTATGACATTCCCATTTCCCACCTCCAGACCTTTGCACGGGCTGTGTGCTTCTTAGGAGGGAGTAGCCTCCCCAGGCCTGGAAGGCTTCAAGCAAAGACATTTGGTTGACATTCTATGGCAGGGATGCCTTTGGGCCTAAATTAGACTAGAGAGCCTGATTTGTTTAGCTTGGGCTTAAAGGGCAGATCTGGGATCGATAACAGAAAGGTCAGATTTAATGGCAAAGATGCAGATTTATGTTCGATATCAGGGGGGGAAAAGACCCAAATCCAAATTTCTCAACAGTGAGAGTCGTTCTATGTGGCATGGGATGGCGTGAGAAGGAGCGGACTTCTGTTTTCTGGAGGCTGGATAACCACTGCTCAGGAATATTGTAGGAAGAATTCCCGCTCTGTTCCACTGCGAGCCAGATGGCTGAGAAGTCCCTGGGATTCTTTGTGCCAGGCCCTATACTTGTGGCCATATTCTAGCTCTCAGTAAACTATCCCAAGGAGTGTGTAAACACTCGAATTCATGGAGTCTCCATAGATTTTATTATTATTATTATTACTAGCAGGCTGAAAGCTTAATTAAGGAGATTTCTGTTGCTTTAAAACCCCAAGTAATGTAAATGTGTGGAGGTAGTCGGAGGAGACTCACCGAATGGATTCGAAATCATCGTCCACTCCGGGGGAGTATTTGTGTATCTGTGTGGGGTGTGTATCATTGAATGCACACCATCTTCTTCATTTATAAACTCAATTTATGAGCCGTATGTTTAGACAAGTTAAGGAGAATGTGAGTGACCCCTGGACAAAACGCTTTAAGTTATTTCTCCCAGAATGGGGAGTTATTTGTGTTGATGTAAATTCTCTTGGGGATTAAGTAAAACTTCTTATGACTAGCAGCCTATGTTTGTGAGGGGTAGATTGGGGTTGGAGGATTAGTCTATGTTTGGGATCAGACCTCAGTTTGTGACTAGATTAATTAGGGGTCAACTTCTGGCAAGGATTAGGGGGGTAGCTTGTGACCAAGGTCAGAGTGTAACCTGTGACTAGGAATCGGTCTTTGGGCCTTGATTTTAGTTATGGAAAGGACTTCTCATGAGATGCAAATTGGTGAACCTGTAGAAGTCCTGAATTCAAATCCAGCTTCAGAAATAGACTAGCTTGTGATCTTGCCTCAGTTTCCTCAATTGTTAAATGGGGATAATAATAGCACCTACTTAACCAGAGTTGATGTGACGATAATATATTTATAATGCACTTGGAACATAGTAGGTGCTTTATAAATGCAATCATTATTGTTGTTGTTAGGAAACTTCCTCCCTTACTGCAGATTGGTACCTTCTTGGCCAGTTACAGTTTTAGAAAGTTGCCTGGTTGAGGGGGTAAGTGACCTGTCTAGAGTCACGCCTCTCAGAATCAGAATTTGAATTTAGGTCGTAGGGCTCCGCCTGTAGCCGGGATTAAGACTTGAATTTAGTATTAGGACTAAGATTCTGACTGGTTTAGGTCTATAATTAAAATTATGTCTCAGTCTGAATTTAGGGTTGGGGATCCATTGATGTCAGATTACAGGTTAGCTCCCAACTAATCCTTAGTAATAGAAGTAGTGAAGTGCTGTTTGGATAGAGTACCAGACCTAGAGACGTAAAGATCTGAATTCAAATCTGTGACTCTAGACAAGTAATTTTATTCTATTTGCCTCAGTTTCCTCATCTATAAAACGAGCAGGAGAAGGAAATGGCAAATCCTCCAGCATCTTTGCCAAGAAAACCCCAAATGGGATCACAAAGAGTTTGACATGACTGAAAATGACTGAGCAACAACAATACTTGGGATTGGTTGATAATGAATGCTCAGTTCTTGCTGATCAGTATGTGTCGGGCTGGGATTTGAACCCGTCCAAGGCCAGTTTTCCATCCACAATACTACAATGCTCACATGCTCCCTCCTAGTAACAGTCATAACTGTGGTGGTTGGCTGTAATGAAATGATCTCTCCCAAGGTCATCTAAAATGGACAAAAGAAGACCTGCAGAATTAAGAGGGGGTGGAATGGGAGGTGATGGGACTATGGGATTGGACCCCATGTATGCGCCACCACCCTTGCTTAATTAGTGACCACCCTAGACCCCTGGGATTTCCAATAATCAATACAACTTCTCAGCAGTGCAGAGTTCTTATTAAAAGCTTTCTTTAGGGAAGGCCTTGGCCCTTTGCAAACCCAGGCAGAGTTGGGGGTAGAAGCTGGAGTGGTAGCGGAGGTGCTGACTTTCCAAAGCAGCCAGCACTTATTTGGCTCCTTGTCCAACAGTCCCGGGTAAGTTTCCATGAGAGTGGGTGTGGGAGCAGAGAGAAAACATTCTCCCGGATGGTCGAGCTAAACCTATCTGGCTGCCAGTGGCCGGTACACATTAGTGAAAACAGCTGCCGGTCGTGGGGCTTTGATGTGACGCATCTCACAGGCTTCTCTTTCATGGCAAGATCATTTCTGGCAGTTTGGGTTTGGAAGTGGGTTAATTGGGACCACGGCCCCCTCAGGACATTGTCTCCCACTCCTCCCACTTGGAAGTCCTCGAATTCCCTCATTCACTTATTTAAGTCAGGAAAGGAACTTTTAGAGAATTGGGGAATGTTGGCTGCTGTTCTCCTGGGTCCAGAGCTGGGGCTCAGACTTTCTTCCCAGAAGCCTTCTGCCTGGAACTACCTTCTTGTATAGAATCAAGGAAGGGGCTAAGGAGGAGGGGGAGAGTCCAAGAGTCCTTCGGCCTTCTTGGATCCCCTGTCATTGGGGGTCATTATGGCTTGCCAACCAGGGATGGCATAAGGAACAATCTGAATTCTCACATCCAGGCTTAGTATTAAGTGACTATTAAATCAACCAATAACATTAATGGGAAAAAAGAGGGGATGGGCTTCTTGTTGACTTTATGGACCCATCACAGCTTCTGGAGTGCAAAGTTCCTTGAGTAACCCTCAGCTTCCTTCCTTTTATTATTAGTGTCACTGCTGCTGAGTGGGATGGCTGAGGGACAGGAGCTGAGGGAGAGGCCCAGACACTGTCACATTTTTGTTCTTCATTAGGAATCCTCTCTACAAATGCCCAGCCTTTCCCAGACCTCTAGGGAAGGCAAGTGGACATTCTCCAGGGGCATCCCACTCCAGATTTGGATAAATTTAATAGCTGAAAAGTTTGTGTCTTACATCCCACCCAAATCTTTCTAAAGGTCAGTCATAAAAAGTCAAATCCCTCTTCTGTGGGACACTTTATACATGAAGTCAACTCTCATGCTTTATGGGCAGCTGGGCAGGGGTGCCATGTTGCATGGAGTCAACAAGATTATCTTCCCGAGTTCAAATCCAGCCTCAGACACTTACTAGCCGAGTGACTCTGGACAAGTCTCTTAACCCAGTTTGCCTCAGTTACCTCATCTGTAAAATAAACTGGAAAAGATAATGGCAAACCACTCCAATAGCTCTGCCAAGAAAACCCCAAACCAAGTCACAGAGGGTCATAATTGAAATGGCTCCCAGTGCCATGCTCCTCTCCTCCCCCATTCTTCTCTAAATGAAACATTCCCAGTTTCTTCAACCCACTTTTATTTGCCATGACCCTGAGGTTCACTAAACATCCAGGTGTGGCTGAAAAAGAAAGTGTATGGGAGGGACACAATAGCTGTCTTTAAGATGTGTGGAGGAAATATATCCTTTTCTGCTAGGCCCCAGGGAGGCAGAAACAGGAACAATGGGGGGAAGTTGCAGGGAGACAACTTGAGGCTGGATGTCAGGAAGCACTTCCTAATGCTTTGAACTGTCCCAAAGAGGAATGGGCTGCTGTGGAAAGCAGTGGCTTCTCCTTCCTTGGAGACTTCGGGCAGAGATTAAGTGATCCAGGTATGTTATAGAGGAACCCCTTTCATATACGGGTTGGATTAGATGGTTACTGAAGTCCCACGCTCAGATTCTGTGATTCTGTGATCCTTAGTCCTCTCGTAGGAATGCTTTCTACCTGCTTAATAGCTTTCCTAAAGAGTGGGGCCCAGAAACAAACACTGGATTCCAGCTAGATTTTGCTTGGGGTGAAACTATCCCCTCTGGGATGGTGGAAAAATGGGGGAAAGGACACTGGCACAAAATGTGGCATCTGGGATCGGGAAGATCAGAGTTCAAATCCAACCTGAGACACTAGCTTTGTGACACTGGGCAAGTCATTTATCCCCTAATTGCCTCAGTTCCTCATCTGTAAAATGGGAATTCACTGGAGAAGAATATAGCAAACCACTCCATTATCTTTGCCAAGAAGGCACCATGGGGCCATGGAGAGTTGAACGCGACTGGAGGACTGAATATAAAACACCAAATACCAGACCTGTGCTAGGTGCTGGGGACAAATAGACAATAATGAAACAGTCCCTGCCCTCAAGTAGTTTGTATTCGATAGAGGGAGACCATGTGCACAGAATATACTGGCTCTGGAGTCAGAGAACTTAGTCCAAATTCAACCTCTAATACTTATCTGTGAAACTCTTCCTCTTTCTGGACCTCAGTTTCCTTCTTTGTAAAATGAAAATTTTGGACTGGGGAGCCTTTGAGGTCTTTTCCAGCTATAGATCTATGATCCTACTGGGGTAATGCAAGCTCGGTGTTTACCGAGATGGACGTTCTCCTTTTCCCCGTCACAGTCAAGTCGTATTTATCTATGTGCGATCTGTATTCTAGGCCCTGCAAGACCCAGTAAGCTAGTTGAGGAAGGATGACTTTTTTTTTATCTTGATAATCTCCGGGACGTGGAGGTTACAGGTGGAATTGAATTTCCACAGAGCAGGACTGATTTTGGATTCCCTAGGAAAGGCATGTACGTCTGGGCTTAGTAGCCTAGGGTAGCACCACATGTTCCACCAAAAATAAATGTGACCCAGAATAACCCCAGATGCCTCTGAGCCCCTTCCAGCTCATCCACCGAGGGTGGGGGAGCAGCGGTTGAGGAAAAATTCCTCAATTCTTTCCTTTCAGCAGCTTTTTTGAGCCGTTCTTCCTGTGCTCAGCCCGGGCTTCATCTGCTGGTTTCCTCTGCTTAGCTAAACAATAAGGGCAGGCTTTGTTAGACCTTCTTTTCCATAAGGATGGGGCCTGAAGAAGGGCATGGAGGGTGACGGTGAGATCCCAGGGGCAGGGTTTTAGATCAGAGTCTAACTCTCCCATTTTACAGATGGAGAAATTGAGACTCAAGTCATTTGCCCAAAGTCACACTGGTATGAGTGTCAGGGGCCAGATTTGAACCCTGGTCCTCTGACTTCTTTTTTGACCTTTGTTTCTGATTTTCCCAACTTTGATGTGGTGGACTCAAAGCTATAATTAGCTGCAATTATGCTTGATGAAAATTCATTTGGGGGTGAGGGTGGAAGACAAGTCACTATGAGTCATCCCAGAGAAGTGGATGGCTTATCTTCATGGAGTCTGGTCTTCATCCTTTTAGAGGCTGAAGGGAGAGGAAAGGTTATCAGGGCAGAGAGAGTCCGAGTATGAAGGCAATATGGTATAATGGAGATCAGGGAGTCTTGGTACAAATCCTACTTCTGATGCTTACAATCCTATGACAGATAGGGGGCACCATGATGCACGGAACACTTGGCCTGAAGTCAGGAAGACCTGAGTTCAAGTCCAGCCTCAGACACTTGGTAGCTGTGTTATCCTGGACAAGTCACTTCACCTCTGTCTTCCTCATCTGTAAAATGAGGATAATTGTAATATCTCATCCAGTCCATTCCCTTGGATGCCGTGAAGATCCAATGAGATACTATTTATTAAAGCACCTAGCACAGTGCCTGGCACATAGTAGGTGCTTCATAAATGCTCATTTCCTTCCTTCCTACTAGAAGGCTTCTGAGTTACCTTTCAGATATAGACAGATGTTCCTGTGAGGTTTGGAATGATTTCCCCTTGTGTTCCTGGATGACCAGTGTTAGGCTAAAAGTCATTTCAGAGAGGAGAGATGCCTTCCCAAGGAAGAAGGGTGTCCCCTTTTGCAGATGGTGGGCACCCTAGGGCAAACTGCACCCACTCCACACTAGCTAACATAATGGGATGCTAGCTTGCCTGAGGAACTGAGAGGGGCTTAAAAACGCAGCGCAGGATTCTTCAGCAAGGACCCAAGGGCAGCTTGGATCTTCTCCTATTCTAGCCTAGTCCTGCGACCAGATGCAGAGCTGCCTCATCGTGGGTCCTGCCTCATTTTTGATGGAGTAGTGAGAACCTGCCATAGGGGTATTCCTCTGAAAGCGGTGAATGGGCTTGTGCTCTGGGGAGGCTTTATTATAATCTTAGGCATAACACCTTACTCATCTCTCCCTTTCTTTCTCCCATCTGCCTCTCTGTCTCTCTGTCTCCCTCTGTGTCTCTCTCTGTCTCTGTTTCTCTCTCTGACTCTCTCTCTCTGTATCTGTCTCTTTCTCTGTTTCTGTCTCTGTCTCTCTGTATATGTGTGTGTATATCCATAGCTAGAAATAAAGATATAATGTATACAATATATGTGTGTATGATATATATTTTATCTATCACATATCTTTCTATCCATCCATCTATCTACATCTCTCTCCTCTCTCTATATATATATATATATATGTGTGTATAAATATATAGAGATAAGATATTCTATTTTTTATCTGTCATCTATCTATCTATCCATCTCTCTATTTTCTCTCTATCTATCCTCTCTATCTACCTACCTATCAATCATCTTTCTTTCTTTCTTTCTTCTTTCTTTCTTTCTTTCTTTCCTTTCTTTTCTTTCTTTCTTTCTTTCTTTCTTTCTTTCTTTCTTTCTTTCTCTTCTTTCTTTCTTTCTTTCTTTCTTTCTTTCTTTCTTTCTTCTTTCTTTCTTTCTTTCTTTCTTCTTTCTTTCTTTCTTTCTTCCTTCCTTCTTTCCTTCCTTCCTCCCTCCCTCCCTTCCTTCCTTCCTTCCTTCCTTCCTTCCTTCCTTCCTTCTTCCTTCCTTCTTCCTTCCTTCCTTCCTTCCTTCCCTTCCTTCCTTCCTTCCTTCCTTCCTTCCTTCCTTCCTTCCTTTCTTCCTTTCTTCCTTTCTTTTCTTTCTTCTTTCTTTCTTTCTTTCTTTCCTTTCTTTCTTTCTTCTTTCTTTCTTTCTTTCTCTTTCTTTCTGTTCTTTCTTTCTTTCTCTTATCTTCTTCTTTCTTTCTTTCTTTCTTTCTTTCTTTCTTTCTTTCTTCTTTCTTTTCTTTCTTTCTTTCCTTCTTCCTTCCTTCCTTCCTTCCTTCCTTCCTTCCTTCCTTCCTTCCTTCTTCTTCCTTCCTTCCTTCCTTCCTTCTTTCTTTCTTTCTTTCTTTCTCTTTCTTTCTTTCTTTCTTTCTTTCTTTCTTCTTTCTTTCCTTTCTTTCTTTCTTTCTTTTCTTTCTTCTCTTTCTTTTCTTTTCTTTCTTTCTTTTCTTTCTTTCTCTTTCTTTCTTTCCTTTCTTTCTTTCTTTTCTTTCTTTCATTTCTTTCATTTTCTTTCTTTCTTCTTCTTCCTCAGTCTTCTTAAAATCAGATTATGCCCATGATCCTATGATCTCAACTCTCTTTCTGTCTCTGAGCCTCAGTTTCCCACCTGTCAAATGAAGTCAGACTTACTGACATCTAAAGTCCTTTGAAATTTCAAATCTATGATCTTGGAAGGTTTTTTGATGAGCATATGTAATCAAGCATAGGGAAAGGAAATGATTTATCCAAGGAGACTCAGTAAGCCAGTATAGAGCCAAGAAAAGCATTCAGGTTCTTTTTCTCCACTCGGGGATGCTGCCTCCAGGTGTGAGCACAGTTCTGATCAGAACCTCAGTGCCAACCTCAAAGCACAGCTAAGACAGTCCATAGAAAGTGGGGGAACAGGGAAGAATGGACACCTCCCAGTGAGTGCCTCTTCTTTAAAATCCCCCTTTGGGTTTCTCAAACAGACAAGGCTCTTCCCTCTCCTCCAGGGAACAAAAGGATTGGTTCTCATTTGGCAGTTCCCTCTTCTCTGCCTGGTGAACAGGAATAAAGGTGCTGTGTTGGGTTAATGTGTTGTTCTGGCAACCCAGATTTGACAGGACATTCAGCTTTGGTGGCAGAGTTTACATTTGGGTGATTCACACCTTTTCCTAGAAGCCTGGAGAGGAAGGCAAGCTGGTCCTGGTGCCAGGAAAAGATAATGGCCACAGAACCAGGCTTTCTGATTTCCAGTCCCAGTTCTGCTCTGTGTCCACAGGAAAATCATCTTCCCTCTCTGGTCAAACTATTATCCTAATAATGGAAAGATTTTTTTAAAATTAATTTTATAATTATAATTTTTTGACAGTGCATATGCATGAGTAATATTTTTTACATTATCCCTTGTATTCATTTTTCCAAATTTTCCCCTTCCTTCTTCTACTCCCTCCCCTAGATGACAGACAATCCCATACATATTAAATGTGTTACAGTATAACCTAGATACAACATATGTGTGTAAATCCAATTTTCTTGTGGCACAGTAAGAATTGGATTCTGAAGGTATAAGTAACCTGGGTAGATAGACAGTAGTGCTAACAATTTACATTCACTTCCCAGTGTTCCTTCTCTGGGTGTAGTTGTTTCTGTCCATCATTGATCAATTGGAAGTGAATTGGATCTTCTTTATGTTGAAGATATCCACTTCACTCAGACTATGTCTTCATACAGTACTGTTTTGAAGTGTATAGTGATCTCCTGGTTCTGCTCATTTCACTCAACCAGTTCATGCAAGTCTCTCCACACCCCTCTGTATTCATCCTGCTGTTCATTTCTTATAGAGCAATATATTCTATAACGTTCATATACCATAATTTATCCAACCATTCTCCAATTGATGGACATCTACTCATTTTCCAGTTTCTAGCCATTACAAAAAGAGCTGCCACAAACACTTTGGCACATACAGGTCCCTTTCCCTTCTTTAGTATTTCTTTGGGATATAGGCCCAGTAGTAGCACTGCTGGATCAAAGGGTATGCACAGTTTGATAACTTTTTGGGCATGATTCCAAATTGCTATCCAGAATGGCTTGATTCTTTTGCAACTCCACCAACACCAACTCCATCAGTGTCCCAGTTTTCCCACATCCCCTCCAACATTCATCATTATTTTTTCCTGTCATCTTAGCCAATATGACAGGTGTATAGTAGTATCTCAGAGTTGTCTTAATTTGCATTTCTCTGATCAGTAGTGATTTGGAACACTCTTATGAGTGGAAATAGTTTCAATTTCATCATCTGAAAATTGTCTGTTCATATCCTTTGACCATTTATCATTTGGAGAATGGTTTGATTTCTTCTAATTAGAGTCAGTTCTCTATATATTTTGGAAATAAGGCCTTTATCAGAACCTTTAATTGTAAAAAAATTTTTCCCAATTTGTTACTTCCCTTCTAGTCTTGTTTGTATTAGTTTTGTTTGTACAAAAGATTTTTAATTTGATGTAATCAACATCTTCTATTTTGTGATCAATAATGATCTCTAGTTCTCCTTTGGTCATAAATTCCTTCCTCCTCCATAGGTCTGAGAGGTAGACTATCCTCTGTTCCTCTAGTCTATTTATGATCTCATTCTTTATGCCTAAATCGTGGACCCATTTTGATCTGATCTTGGTATATGGTGTTAAGTGTGGGTCCATAGCTAATTTCTGCCATACTAATTTCCAGTTTTCCCAACAGTTTTTTTCAAATAATGAATTCTTATCCCAAATGTTGGTATCTTTGGGTTTGTCAAACACTAGATTGTATAATTGTACCCTATTTTGTCCTGTGTACCTAATCTGTTCCACTGATCGACTGGTCTATTTCTTAGCCAATACCAAATGGTTTTAGTGACTGCTGCTTTATAATATAGCTTTAGATCAGGTACAGATAGACCACCTTCATCTGACTTTTTTTCATTAATTCCCTTGAAATTCTCGACCTCTTATTCTTCCATATGAATTTTGTTGTTATTTTTTCTAGGTCGTTAAAATAGTTTCTTGGGAGTCTGATTGGTATAGCACTAAATAAATAGATTAGTTTGGGGATTATTGTCATCTTTATTATATTTGCTCGGCCTATCCAAGAGCAATTAATGTCTTTCCAATTATTTAGATCTGACTTTATTTTTGTAGCAAGTGTTTTGTAATTTTTCTCATATAATTCTTGACTTTTCTTTGGTAGATGGATTCCCAAATATTTTATACTCTTGACATTTGTTTTGAACGAGATTTCTCTTTGTATCTCTTGCTGTTGTATTTTGTTGGTGATGTATAAAAATGCTGAGGATTTATGTGGGTTTATTTTGTATCCAGCAACTTTGGTAAAGTTGTGAATTATTTCTAATAACTTTTTATTAGAATCTCTGGGGTTCTCTAAGTATACCATCATATCATCTGCAAAGAGTGATAGTTTGATTTCCTCATTACCTACTCTTATTCCTTTAATCTCTTTCTCGACTCTTATTGCTGAGTCTAGCATTTCTAATACAATATTGAATAGTAATGGTGATAGTGAGCAACTTGTTTCACTCCTGATTTTACTGAGAAAGGTTCCAGTTTATCTCCATTACATATTATACTTACTGATGGTCTTAAATATATGCTCCTAACTATTTTAAGGAATAGTCCATTTATATCCTATACTCGCGAGTGTTTTTAGTAGGAATGGATGTTGTATTTTATCAAATGCTTTTTCTGCATCTATTGAGATGATCATATGGTTTTTTTAAAATTTGATTATTAATATGGTCAATTATACTAATAGTTTTACTAATATTAAACCAGCCCTGCATTCCTGGTATAAATCCTACTTGATGATAGTGTATTATCCTGGGGATGATTTTCTGAAGTCTTTTTGCTAATATCTTATTTAAGATTTTAGCATCAATATTCATTAAGGAGATTGGTCTATAGTTTTCTTTCTCAGTTTTCAACCTACCTGGTTTAGGTGTCAGTACCATGTCTATGTCATAAAAGGAGTTTGGTAGGTCTCCTTCATCCCCCATTTTTTCAAATAGTTTATATAACATTGTTCTTTAAGTGTTTGGTAGAATTCACATGTAAATCCATCTGATCCTGGGGATTTTTTTCCTGGGGAGTTGATTAATAGCTTGTTCTATTTCTTTTTCTGAAATGGGACTATTTAAGCAGTTTACCTCCTCCCCTGTTAATCTAGGAAGTCTATATTTTTGGAGGTAGTCATCCATTTCACTTAAGTTATCAAATTTATTGGCATAAAGTTGGGCAAAGTAACTCATTATTTCTCTAATTTCCTTTTCATTGGTGGAAAGATCTCCCTTTTCATTTTTAAGACTAACAATTTGATTTTCCTCTTTCCTTTTTCTGATCAGATTTACCAAAGGTTTATCTATTTTATTGGCTTTTTCATAAAACCAACTCTTAGTTTTATTTATTAATTCAGTATTTTTTTACTTTCAATATTATTGATTTCTCCTTTTAATTTTAGAATTTTAAGTTTAGTTTTTGGTTGGGGGGTTTTAATTTGGTCTTTTTCTAGCTTTTTAAGTTGCAGGCCAAATTCATTGATCTTTTCTTTCTCTATTTTATTCAAGTAAGCCTTTAAAGATATAAAATTTCCCCTAATTACTGCTTTAGCTGCATCCCACAAATTGTGGTATGATGTTTCATCATTGTCATTATCTTGAGTGAAATTATTAATTGTTTCTATAATTTGCTGTTTCACCTAATAATTCTTTAAGATGACATTATTTAGTTTCCAATTACTTTTTGGTCTATTTATCCATAACGTCTTGTTGAATGTAGTTTTTATTGCATTGTGATCTGAGAAGAAGGCATTTCTGCCTTCCTGCATTTAATTTTGAGATCTTTATGTCCCAATATATGATCAATTTTTGTATAGGTTCCATGGACTGCTGAGAAAAAAGTATACTCCTTTCTATCACCATTCAGTTTTCTCCAAAGATCTATCATACTTAGTTTTTCTAATGATCTATTTACCTCTTTAATTTCTTTCTTATTTGTTTTGTGGTTTGATTTATCTAATTCTGAGAGTGCAAGGTTGAGATCTCCCACTACTATAGTTTTGCTGTCTATTTCTTCTTGCAACTCTCTTAACTTCTCCTTTAGGAAGTTAGATGCTATACCACTTGGTGCATATATATTTAGTGTTGATATGGCTTCATTGTCTATGCTACCTTTTAGCAGGATATAGTCTCCTTCCTTATCTCTTTTAATTAGATCAATTTCTGTTTTTGCTTGATCTGAGATAAGGATGGCTTTTTTGGCTTCACCTGAAGCACAGTAGATTCTGCTCCAACCTTTTACCTTTACTCTGTATGTATCTCCCTGCTTTAAATGTGTTTCCTGTAAACAACATATTGTAGAGTTCTGACTTTTGATCCAGTCTGCTATCCGCCTCCATTTAATGGGAGAATTCATCCCATTCACATTTACAATTAAAATTACTAATTCTGTATTTCCTGCCATCATATTATCCCCTGATGATATTTTTCCCTTGTCCCCCCTGAACCCCTTCCCCAGTATTGAATTTATGGACCCCACTTGTGATGTGCAGCCCTCCCTTTTTAGTATCCCTTCCCCCTCCTTATAAGTCCTGTCCCCTTTCTTGTACTCTTCCCTTATTCCTCTTTTCCTTTTCTTTTTTCCTCTCCCCCCTTATAATGAGGTGAGAGAGAATTCTCTGAAAAACAAAAATGTCAATTATTTCCTCTTTGAGCCTACTCTGATGAGAGTAAGATTCACACAATCTTTCTCCCCCTCTCTAAATTCCCTCCAATGTGGTAAATTTTCTATGCCTCTTCCTAGGATGTAGTTTCCTTCTTTTTATCTCTCCTTTCCCTTTTCCTGATACTATCCCCTTCCCTTTACTACTTCCCCCTTTTAAAAAAAAATTATGTCAGTAAAATCAAATTATCCACATGGACTTTCTATATATCCACAACAGAGATACAGTTCTCAAGAGTTCTTTTTACCTTTTTTTGCTTCTCTTGTGCCTTGTGGATGTAGATCAAATATTTTGTTTAAGTCTGTTTTTTTCCTTAAAAACAAATGGAATTCCTCTGTTTCATTAAATGTCCATCTTCTTCCATGGAAGAAAATGCTAAACTTGGCTGGGTAGTTTATTCTTGGTTGCAGTCCTAGTTCTTTTGCCTTTTGGAATATCAGGTTCCAGGCCCTTCAATCCTTTAATGTGGAGGCAGCCAGATCTTGAGTGATCCTTATTGTGACACATTGATATTTGAATTGTTTTTTTCCTAGCTGCTTGCAATATTTTTTCCTTTGTTTGATAGTTCTGCAGCTTAGCCACAATGTTCCATGGAGTTCTTTTTTTAGGGTCTTTTTCAGAAGGTGTTCGATGAATTCTTTCAATACCTATTTTCCCTTCTGTTTCTATTATCTCTGGACAGTTCTCTTTGATGATTTCCTGTAAAATGGAATCTAGGTTCTTTTTTTCATCATAATTTTCAGGAAGTCCAATGATCCTCAGATTATCTCTCCTAGATCTATTTTCCAGATCTATAGATTTTCCCCAGTAAGTATTTGACATTATTCTCCAGCTTTTCATATTTTTTGTTTTGTTTGACTGATTCTTGGTTTCTAATTGAATCATTCATTTCTATTTGTTCAGTCCTGATTTTTAATGAGTTATTTTCTTCATTCACATTTTTTAGTTCTTTTTGTATATGTCCAATTGAGTTTTTAAATGAATTATTTTGCTCTGTTGAATTTTTTTCCATTTCACTAATTTTTTTTCTTAGTGATTTATTTTCTTTTTCCAAATCATAAATCCTACTTTCTTGGGAATTTTTTATCTTTTCCAATTCAGAAATCTTACTTTCCTGTGATTTTTTTTAACCTTTTCTAATTCACAAATTTTGTTTCCCTGCACCTCCTGTGAATTCTTTATTTTTTCTAAATCAAATTTCAGGATGTTGTTATTCTCTATCATAGCTTCTCTTTCCTTTCCCCATTTTTCTTCAAACTCTCTTAACTTTTTAATAGTCTCTTCTAGGAGAGAGTTATGTGATGGGGGGCAGGTATCATTCCCCTTTAGGGTGTTATCTGGAGACTGTCTGCTGTTAGCCTCCTTGGGGTTGGATACCCGTTCTTTCTCTGAATAGAAGGTGTCAATCATTCTCTTCAGTTTCTTACTCATTGTTAACACTCTGTGTGGGGCCTGCCCTTTGGGTAGGAAATTTATCAGCTTCCTGCCAGATGGGGATAGGTTGCTCCTATCCTGTGTCTGGACTAAGAAAGAGCTATGGGAGAGAGTTCCCCTCCCCCCTTGGAAGTGACTTAGAGATGGTTAGCATGGCTGCATTGAGGGGAGTGCCCAGAAGGACCCTCGCTATGTGGCTTAGTGACTGCCCTGAAACTAGAGGCTGAACAGTAAAAGCATCACAAACCCCAGCCAAAGCTTTCTGTGGGACTGTGGATATTAGAAGCTGACACAAAAAGCCCCTGCACTCAAACTGGAAGTGTCTGCCCGGAAAGCACAGTCCCTGTTGCAAAGGTTCTGCTGTTATGGGAGTTCTGCTACTGCTGGAGTTTCGCTACAGAGAGAATTCCACTGCCTCAGGCTGAGTCCCACACTATGTGGATTAGAGGCTGCCTCAAGCTGTGTCCCCCGCTGTTCAGGTTCTTAACTGCCCCAAGGAAGAGCCCCAGACAGCAGCAGGCAGCTGCACAGCCATGCCGAGATCTGTTAGGTTCCTTCCAGTTTGGGGTGATTATATTTTCTGGCTATTGCTTTAACATGGTTTTGATTTCTCTTCTAATCTGCTATTTATAAGCAGAGTAGAGCTATCAGCCTATGTTAGATTCTTCTATCTCTGTGGCTTCTCTGATCCCAGAGTTCTCCCCAGCCTGTTTGGCACAGTGTGCTAGCCCCAATCCAACACTGTGCTGATCTTTTTTTTCTCCCCTTGGAACCAACCTTTTTTTTGTCAAAATTCCAGAATCTCTTTGGCTGGTAAGTTGTGCTTCTAATCCTTGTGGTTTTTATCAATCCAGCATTATTTTTGAGGCTGATTTGACTAGTTGGTATTGAGGGAAGAAAGGAGCTTAGAAATTCACGTGCACCTTCTCTGCCATCTTGGCTCTGCCCCTGTTAAGATGTTTTAATTACTAACATAGTAAACATTGATAAATATAACTCATGTAATGGTAATAATAGTAAGAAATAAGATTTGAACCCAGGTCTTCTTACTCTGTTGAATCTTAGTCATTCTGGTCTATTTGTTTCCATTTATATGTATTCTCAAAGAGAGATAATGGTTCCTTCAAACATAAGATTTTCATTTTTTTAAAACTAGGTTTGTAATTTCATCAGTAGGAAGGAATCCTGGAATTCTGGTGTGGCGATTCCTTTCCCTGATACAGATCAATGAACTATTTACAAACTAGATTCTCTGAGAGTTGCCTGAGGCACTAACAGGTTAAATGACTTGCCCAGTGACACATAGTCAGTATGTATCTGAGGTAGGGTTTGGACCCAGTCTTTCTGCTTCAGTAGCAAAAATTTGGCAGGTAAGATGATCTAATGATTATGAAAGAATAGCTTAGGCAGTTTTAGGTAGAGGTATGCTGGTAGATGTTTAACAACTGACTCTCTGGAAAAAAGAAAAATATACATAGGACACACTTTTAAGTTTAATTATTAGCATTTTCTCTATCCCTTTCTTAAGTTAAGCCAACCAACAAAACACTAAGTCAAGCCCTGATTTTTTTAGCATTTGCCAATTTCTGAGGTGTAAATGCTGACCCTGAACATTTAACAACCGGCTTTCAGGAGCTGGTTAGAACTGACTCCAGAACACAGATGATGGCTGAATCTCAAGTTGTTTATAATTATGTATCCATTGAAAACCCTTTTTAATGTGTCATTTGGAGTCTTTCTCTTATGTTGAAAAAAGCCGCTATCTTCTGAGTTTAAAAAAATTCCAAATTTGATTCTGCAAAATAATTGCCCTGCCTGACAGAACTCGGAGATGGGGATGACCTTGGGATGAGGTAGTGAGAGCTATTTCTGAGTCTCAAACTTTAGCCTTCCTTTGTTCCAGGTTCCATATTGAGACTTATCCAGGCTCCTTTGAATTCAAAAATAATACAATGACATAATTGGTGATTAATGAAAATAATGAGACTCCTTGATCTCTTATCCTTCACTTGTCGCTTGCCAATAAAGGACCCAATCTCCCATCATTGCTCTAAGATTTAGATTGGAAGAGACCTCAAAGATCATCCATCAATCCCACTCAACTCAACAATATAATAGTTGATGTACAAAACTTAAAGTTTACAAAATGATCCCATATATTAGCTCATTTGATCCCTCCACTACCAGAACATCTAAGATTTGAGATTATGGACTTTGCCCAACACATTTCAGGAGATCTGTTGGCAGGATAGGGTATCATACACATTACTTTCCCCATTTTATAAAGTAGGAATCTAATGTCCAGAGAGGGCAATTTGTAAAATGAAGGGTTGGATTATTCTCAAAGTATCATCTCCAGATCCTCAGAGGTCCCTGAGACCCTTTCAGAGGCTCTGCAAGTCAAAACAATTTTTATTATGATACTAAGATATTTTCATCTCTAATTGGGATAGCTAAGTAGTAGTGCTGCAGTAGAGTGCTGACTCTGGAGTCAGGAAGAGCTGAGTTCAGATTTTGATGGAGGAGACAAGATCTTCATCAATAGACACGTAGCATATGCTCTAGAGCAGGGGTTCTCAAACTACAGCTCGGCAGGCCAGATGCGGCCGCTGAGGACATTTATGCGGCCCGCCGGGTTATGGCAAATGGGCTGATGGGCGGAGACAGAGTGTGAGCTTTTGTTTTTACTATAGTCCGGGCCCCCCACAGTCTGAGGGACAGTGAACTGGCCCCCTATTTAAAAAAAAAGTTTGAGGACCACTGCGTCTAGAGCATGGCCGTTTTGACAAAACCAGAATAAAATGTAGTTGGGAAATATTTAACTAAGTAAGTAAAAATACAACAGAGTATAGTTAATGTTGACATGTGGTTTTCTAAGTCAACATGCAGCCTGCTGGTTTCTTTTATATGGTTTAATGGTCCTCTGCCCTGGAGCTGCCATTGTAACTTCCCTTCTCAGAAGCAGATTAGTCCTCAGAGCATTGTTGCTATATCTCTCCTCAGCTGTCTAAGGGTAGCCCTGAGAAGTTAGAGTAATGTCTTATCTAGTGTTATAGCTCATAAGCCCCCACCAGTGTGCTCCCCTTTATGATTATCAATCTAAATCAATTTGTCAATCAGAATTAAATATCTGTTAAACAGGGGTATTTATTAAGCTGATATAAGAATAGCTGGAACAAAATAGCTCCCTACTCCCAAAGTTTGTGACAAATGCATAGAATCCAGAAAGAAGTGGACTCAAATTAAGAAAGCATATATTCACAATGTCTGATTCCTGAAAGTACATTTCTTCTCTCTCTCTCTCTCTCTCTCTCTCTCTCTCTCTCTCTCTCTCTCTCTCTCTTGTAGGATACTAAATTTCCACTTTAGCATGCAATAGATTTTCTGTTGACATCATGATAGAGTTCCTTTTTTTAGGATCCTTAATTTGTTCTTGGACTCTCAATGAAGACAATGGCCCCAGATATTCCAGGGATAGTGCTAACATGTTTTGGGAAGCCCAAAGTGCTGCAAACCCTTTGGAGTTATATTTTCCTCTCTTGGCCATGGAAGGGAGAAGGATACTGAAATTGATGGGGAGGCTCTTCTCCTCCCCAACTCAATCTATTCCTTCTGGGGGGTTTGGCTGAAGGGCTTCCAGAAACACCAAATCCCAGATTCTGAACTTGTTTCTTTTATTATAGTAGATCCAAAGAACATGACCAAGTTTCCTCAGCTAATACGGTACAGTTCCCAAATAGCAATGTTCCCTTTTAGCCCCTGTTGTTGAAAAACTTCCAAATTGATCAAGGATTTTTTTTTTAAAACTTAGTCTAAAGCCTATGTTTGCTTGATTGATCAAACAGGGATGTATAGGCCTTGATCACACTTTTGACTGATTTATCATTTCTCTCCAAAGAAGGTATTAAAGCACAGCATCTAGTTATGTACTTTAAGTAGAATGAGGTAATTGGATGATCGACTCAAGTGATCTCCACACTATGCTCCCTTTCCTCTCAGTTTACTGGAATATGTTTGTAAGGAGATACCCTTGCTAAGCAAATAAAAGCAAAAATGCAAGCAGCTTCTTCCTTCAATGAGTTTACATTCTAATAGGGTAAGAAAATATAATAAAAAGCAGCTGAAAAGCAAGGGGGATAGGGGAATGTATTTATTCCAAAGGCATGTTTTTTTATTCTCTTGAAAGTCCAGAGGAGAATGAAAGTGGGCTAGCCCTGTCCATTCCACAAGATGGAGGTACCAGAAGAAACCACCAGTGAAAGAAAGCGGACAGGGCTTGTTTGGCAAAGTCCCGATCTCGAATGATTCTCCAGTGAGATTCTGCATTATTCTTTTTGAATGCTTTCCCCAGTGCCTCATTCCTGATAATTAACATTTTTCCATATTTACAAATACTTGCCAGGTCGAGAAAAGGGAGAATCATTAAGAAGGTTAGAGGGAAAGGCACACACAGGCTGCTGGAACCCAGGTGGAATTCAGGCAGTGTGCATATTAGAGTGGGCAAGGGAGCATGGAGTGTTTATGGAGTGTTTTCTGAATGAATGGATGAATGATGGAATCATGTCCTTTATTTGCAGAGAATGGCCACCGATGACTACAACTTCACCGATGGCTACTATGACTATGAGGGTGACGGGTTTGTGATCGCTCCCGAAGAGTCGACCCCCAATGATGATGGGGTGGCCAGGATCTTCCTGGTGGTGGTCTACAGCTTAGTCTGCATCCTGGGACTCTTGGGGAATGGCCTGGTCATTGTGATCACCACCTTCAAGATGAAAAAAACTGTAAACACGGTCTGGTTTCTCAACCTAGCCGTGGCAGACTTTTTGTTCAATGTCTTCCTCCCGATTCACATCGTCAATGCTGCCATGGACTACCATTGGATTTTTGGGAAGGTCATGTGCAAGATCAGCCACTTTGTGGTGATCTATAACATGTACACCAGCGTCTTCCTTCTCACCACCATCAGCTTTGACCGTTGCGTCTCGGTCATCTTCCCGGTGTGGTCCCAGAACCACCGGAGCATCCGGTTAGCCTCCATCGCCTGCACGGCCATCTGGGCCTTGGCCTTCTTCTTGGGTTCCCCATTCTTGGTCTTCCGAGACACGACTGTGCATCAGGGCAAAGTCGTCTGCTTCAACAACTTCAGCCTGTCGGCCAACGTCACCCACCCCCACCACCCCCATTTGGTCCACGACTCGGAAGCATATACAAGGCACGTGATGGTGACTGTCACCCGGTTCCTGTGCGGATTCATCCTCCCCGTGTTCATCATCACAGTGTGCTACCTCATCATTGTCTGCAAGTTGAAGCGTAACAGGCTGGCTAAATCCAAGAAGCCCTTTAAAATCATTGTGACCATCATCATCACCTTCTTCCTCTGCTGGTGCCCTTACCATACCCTGTACCTGCTGGAGCTCCACCACATCTCTGTGCCAGCCTCGGTTTTCAGTCTGGGGCTGCCATTGGCCACAGCCCTTGCCATCTCCAACAGCTGCATGAATCCCATTCTGTACGTCTTCATGGGCCAGGACTTCAAGAAGTTCAAGGTGACCATCTTCTCCAGGCTGGTCAACGCCTTGAGCGAGGATACGACGGCTCACTCTTCCTTCATGAGCCACAGGAGCATCACTAAGATGTCCTCGGTGAATGAGAGGTCCTCGGTGAACGAAAGGGAAACGGGTATGCTTTGAGTATCCTCCTAGTGTCCCCAGAGATGGGCACCTCCCTTTGGTTCAAGCCAGGGAAGAACATATCTGGCTACCCCATTGCCGGCAAGGTTGGTGAATCCCTGTTAGCTGGCAGCTCATCAGATCTGAACCTTTGGTCCCAAGGGGATGGACTTAAGCTCCCTGAATCCAGAGCCTTGGCTGGCTGGCTTGCTACTTTGTCTCTCCTCTCTGTGGCTAATATAGTGGAATAAAGAAATTTGTCAAGCTGAATATGAGCTGGTGATGATCTTAAAATGTCAAGATAAAAATGATGTGGAAATCATCTTTACAAGATGGGGAACATGACGGCAAAACCAGGACTAGAATTCAGATCTGTCTAAGTCCCAGACATTGCCTACCCATGAATACAGCCCCCTTTGGGGGAATCATGAGTTTTCTTCAAGTCTTAAATGAGGAAGGGTCAAAGAAAGAATGAAGCAATTCCCGAGAAAAGGCTCCACCAAACTATCGTGGGATTTGACTGGGTGCTTTAAATACTTCCAGGAAAGGGAGCTTCTTCAGGACGATGATGACAAGCATATTGTGGACTCTTCCCTCCTGAGGAGTGACGCAGTGATTTTATCCCCAGCACTGACCCATGTATAGGCAGCTTAACCTATGTTAAAGGCACTATGCTCCCTCCTTCTCCCCCCCCCTCCTTATGCACTGCCAGACATTTACAAAGCAGAATGGAAGCTCCCCGAGGGCAAGACTTGTTTCATTTCTGTTTGCTGGGCACAGCGCCCAGCACATTTTCAGTGTTTAAGAAATATATATTGAATTGAATTATTCCATCAAAAACCATACAATCTCAATGGCTGAGAAAAATATTTAGGCACACAGGATTTTAAAGCAGATAGGTACCACCATTTATCCATCTATTTTTCATTCAACAAGTCCATCAAGCCCAACTGCCTTTTTTTTACAGATAAAGAAACTGAAGTCCATCGACTTGCCCCAACTTACTGGTAGTAAATTGCAGAGCAACGTCTTTTGACTCCAAATCCAAGACTTTCCCCACTATACTATAGATTGCCTTAATCCAATCCATTTTTTTTTTTTTTGGCAATTGGGGTTAAGTGACTTGCCCAGGATCACACAGCCAGGAAGATTTGAAGATTTTCTCTATCCACTGCACCACCTAGCTGCTCCATCCAATCCATTCTTAATGCATAAGCAGTCTTATAATGAATAAAACTCCTGTTGAATCATGGATATGTTTCCTGGTTAGGGCAACACAATAATGCAGAGGTATCCATTGGCAGCACAGACTGATTTTTCTCCCCTTTTTTGTTGTTGTTTGGTTTTGATTTCTGGGTTTTTTTTGAGAGGCAATTGGGATTAAGTGACTTACTCAGAGTCACACAGCTAGTGAGTGCTAAGTGTCTGAAGTCGGATTTGAACTCAGGTCCTCCTGGACTTCAGGACTTGTGCTTTATTCACTGAGTAGTCTAGCTGCCCCCCCCCCACACACACTGATTTCTTAGACTGGTTTGAAAAGTAGAGAACGCAGCTCAGAGTGACAGGTTCTGGGATGGTGGTGATGGGGACACACACACTGGTGTGGGGAGAGGAGGAAGAGGGGAAAGAGAGGAGACCCTTAGGACCTAACCCCACAGAGTCAGGGTGGAGGCTCACATAGGAGGGGGTACCTGGGCCCACTATATCAGGGATCTATATGTGAGAGTTTTGTGGTCCTCAGGAGGGGGGTTGAGAGTGCTGCAGGTATTGTGAGAGAGCATACACAGCATCTTTGCCAACTCCCCAACTTAGCTGACTCTGCTTCCTCTGATCCAGAGCCCAGCAATCTGGCCCAGCCATGTCTTTTCCCAGGATGAGGAGGTCACAGAACCACTGAGATGCCATCTTGCCCAACCTCTGCCTCATTGAGAATCACCACTGTATTATTAAGGACAAATTGCCAAGTGGCCATTGCTGGAGGAGCTGTGGGGATGGGGTGTCCCCCAGCTCCTGAGGTCGCCCTTTCCTTGACTCATTGACTCAACTCTCTGGGCCTCTTTTTCCCTTCCTCCCACCTCCACTTTCCGGTTTATCTTCTTTTTCCTTCATTGCCTTCCTCTGGATGCCTTCTAGCTTATCTGTGTTTCTTAAAACCAGATGCCCAGTTCTCCGGGAACCTCCCCCCCTGCCCAGAACAGATTAACCATTTACCTGAGGAGCCTGAGTGAAACAGCTAGTACCCAGCTCCCACGTTGCCTCAAATAACCATTGCTCACACCCCTGCTGACTCAGTGACTTACTCCCTGCCTGACATGTTCTTAAAATAACCCTGGTTCCCTTTTTTTCCTCTTTTGGTTTCTTCAAAATTCCAACTTGGGACTCAGTCTGGTCAGAGAAAGAGAAAAAACTGAAATGTTTTGACAAGCAGGAATAAAAATACTATTAAGAATAATCCACCAAGAAGTGGTGGTTGCTCCAGGAAAGGGGATTATATATTCATAATGGAAAGGAACTTCAGAAGCTGTTTAGCCCAATCCCTCATTTTACAGATGAGGAAACTGAAATCTATGGAAGTGACTTTCCTAAGGTCACACAGGAAGTATCTTTCTCAAGAGGAATCAGTGACATATTGCTTCTTTACTCTTTCCCTGGGCTCAAAAATTGGCTATCACCAATTTACCCCAATATTTCCATATTTTGTGTACAGAATCAAGAGAACAAAAGGAAGCCTTTCCATCACTTTGGGAGCGCCTCTTGTTTCCATTTAACAAGAGGACATGGACAAGAGTCTCATAGAATGGGCAGCTGTAGGTGGGTCAGTAGCTTCATAATGGAAGGGATTACGTATATTACTGAGTTTTGGAATGGCCATTGTTTGAAAGACTCAGAAATGACTGAAAATATAGAAATTCTCTAATCCAATTTCCTTCATTTTATGAATAAGAAAATGGAAGCCTGGAAAGAACTGACCTATTCAAGGTTACATGATTAGTTAGTTGAGCTGGGAATCCAACCAAGATGCTCTGACTGCTAATGACAATCATAGAAGGTCGGAACTGGAAACTCCCCCACCCCCCACCCCAGGGATCATCAAGACCACATTATTACCAGGGAGAACAAGAAAATTGTCTACTTTTTAATAATAAATCATGATTATTCATCAACTCCAAATTAATTTTGTATTGACTTTACAATTAGTTTCAAAAACCATTAGAGCCAATGAAGAAAATCCATTTAAATGATAGTTTCCTTTCTCTAGGCTTGTGGGAAACCAAAGCCCACACTCCTGTGTATTGCTATTCCTTTTACTTAAAGTCAGCAGGATAGTGTGGAAAAATATCCCGGACCAGGGCTCTGGAGAGACTAATCCCTTCTCGGGCGACTGATTCGTTATGAGACCCAAGGAAATTGCCAATTCTCTGGGGATCTCCGCTTCCTTCTTGGTCAAATGATAATGACAGGAGGGGCATAGTGACCTTGGGAAGATGTAGGGAGAGAGAAGCCTGAGGGAGGCGTTATAAACTTACAAAAATGCTGGAAAAATATTCTCCCCATTTCATTCCCTGAAGAGAACTCAACACCTTTGGAAAAAAGGGGCTCTGACCTGGGCGACAGGAACTCTGAACTCTAATCATGAACTCTGCTATCAACATCGTGTGATCTTGGGCCATTTAATAATTTAATAACCGTTTATAAGTAACTTCAATAAATTTATAAATAATTTCAATAAGCAATAATAAATAAATAATTCAATAAACATTTATTAAACTCTTACTATATGTCAGGCTCTGTAAGGGTTGGGGATATAAAAATGAGGTCAAAGACAGTCCTTTTCCTCAAGGAGCTTATGATCAAAGTTACTTTACCTCGATGGCCTTCAGTTTCCCTTTCTGTATGATGATGGTTTGGGGCTAGATCCTAAGGTTATGAAATCATAGCTTGAAAGGGTGCTCATTGGCCATCTAGTCCAATTTAAAATTGGGGAAACCGAGGCACAGGAGGTCAGAGAGTTTAAAGTCTAGAACTAGAAGGAAGATCTGGAGGCTATTAGTCCAACTCTCTTAATTTACAAATAGGACTGTTGTACTTTTCCTAAGTACCTTGAAATACTTTGTCTAAGGAGATTTAGTTGGTAAATGATAAAGTTACAATTAGAACCCAGGACTGAATCTGATCTTAGATTTCAGATTGAAACTTTCAGGGGGTTTGTGGCCCTGTGGCCAAGGGCCTCGGAGATCTCCCCAAATGCAGAATTCCCTAGCTGATGGAAAGGCTAATCTGAGACCATTCCTGGCTCTCTCTCTGCCTTCCCTAGGCCCCAGCCTTGTTTATTTTAGAACGCGGCCCCCTGGACAGAGTTTTCATTTTCCTAACCATTGGATCACAAATGGTGTTTTATGGACAAGGACTCAGTGACCAGTATGGAAATGTTTCCACCGAGGCATTAAATGTTCTTGATGTTCTATGGACATTGGTGACTCATACCTCATTTGGAGAAGAGCTTTTTCCCTTCCTCTTAAAAAAACATGGTTTTCATGTGGATAAATGTTTGCGAAAAGCCATACCTTCTGCCTGCTTGCAGGGGTGGGGCCATTCAATTAATGATTCCATTAATATATGGAGGTCTCATCATTCTCTCCAGGGTGGTTGCCTGAGAGGTTGGCAAACTGGGGGATGCTTTAAGAAGAGCCAGAGAGCTGTGCAAAAAAGGGAAAAAATGACCCACTCTTGAGTCTATTCGTTCCATCCATCACAGCTAAGGGTCTGTTTTTTTTCCTAAGTGTCTCTGAGGATATCAATGTTCCCTTCATAAAATGTGCTTCCCAGAGTCACCGGGGTCAGTAATCCAGCCACTCTGTCACTCACAGTTTAGTATCTTGTCAGCAGTTACTTGAAAATGAAAATCTGGATTGGTTCCAGATGCTTCTCGTGTGAGAATCTGAGTCCTCCAGAGGTGACTCATGTTCCCAGTTGCTGGTGTCTTGAATAACTCAAGTCATGGGCTGTAAGGGCAATGTCAGAACTCTCTCCACCTTCTCATTGGAGGCCTAGAAAGAAGTGAATAGGTCACGTGATTCTCATTCCCTTCTTCATCTCTCTCCCTTGCCCTCTTCCACTTAGGAAGGAGACATTTTGCTTCACCTCAGTTGTGTTGGGTGTTGAGAACATCTGGGGACCATCATGGGACCATGGGATTTCGAATTGGAGGGTGCCTAACAAGAAACCGAAGCATGAAGAAATAAAATGACTTGCTTAAGATCACACAAATAGTAAAGAGCAAGATGTGGGGTTGGAACCCAGTTCTCATGATGGCCCCAATCCACAGTTATTTCCAAGCTCCTTTCTCCTGAGAATCTTGTTATCAAGGTACATGGAGGTCTTTCAACTTTATCCAGTAAAACCAATATACAGGATAGGAAGCTTGGCAGGTTCCCAGTACTGTGGGTAAGGATGTAAGCTTTGGATTTGTAAAACTAATTTTGTTTAGAACTATAAGACTCAGAGGTCATTTAGTCCATTCTCCTGCCTCTAAGCAGTCTAGCGCCAAAAGAATTACGTCAAGTCCTGCCTTTTAGATCTTTGTGGGGGAAAAGAGCTATGAAGATCTATCACAATTAATTCCAGTGTCACTGAGTGCCCAAAGAAGTCTTCCTTCATTTTTATCTTAAGTATTTTTCTGCTGCAATTTCAGTATCCCTATTTAGCTCTCACCTATCTATAATAACCTTTATCTCAGTCATCAACTTCCAGCTTTTCCCAGACTTTCTCTGATACTTCTATAAGCTTGGCAGCCTAATAGTGGCTCTGCTGCTTTTGCTACTGTCCTTCCTCCCTGCCCCGTTCAGTGGACTCTTGAAGCAAAAATAATAAAAGCTAGCATTTATATATCACTTAATGTTTACAAAGCTTCACAGTTTACTTTACAAATATCTTATTTGATCTTTACAACAACTCTAGGAGGAGGGAGCTATGATTATTCTTGCTTTACAAATGAGTAAACTGAGACAGATATAAGTGAAGTGACTTGTTCAGGATCATACAGCTAGCAAGTGTCTGAACTCATTTTCCTGACTCTTAGTCTAATACACTATCCTGAGCCATTGAACTGTCTCTATGATCACTGAATCAGACTAGATCTAGAACAATTAATGACCTTTGAGCCCATTTATTCCAACCCACTCATTTTGGAGAAGAAATTTAAGCCAAGAGAGTTTAAGTGATTTGCCCAGGATCACACAGCTAGTAAGGAGCAGAGGCCAAATGTAAATCCAGATGTTCTGAATCTAAGACTGATAGGACATAGGTGGGAAATGGATTAATGGCTGTAAGGAGGTGCTGCCCGCATCTGAAGCAAACCCTTGGACTAATTGAATTGACAGCTTTGATCTTATTCAGGACTCTGGCCAACCCACTGAACTCACTGGCCACAGCTGGCTCAACAGGCTTACCACTGTGTAAGAGTCATCATAAGATCAATCATTCAGTTAATCAATATTTATTAAGTGTTTACTATATGCCAAGACTGAATTAAGCCCTGGAGATACAAAGATAAGGAAGAAAGAATGAGAAAGAGGGAAGGAGGAAGGGAGGAAGGAAGGAAGGAAGGAAGGGAGGAGGAAAGAAAAAAGAAAAGTAGGAAAGAAAGAAAGAAGAAAGCAAGAAAAAAGAGAAAGGAAGGAAGGAAAGAAAGAAAAAGAAAGAGAAAGGAAGGAAGGAAAGAAAAAGAAAGAGAAAGGAAGGAAGGAAGGAAGGAAGGGAGGAGGAAAGAAAAAAGAAAAGTAGGAAAGAAAGAAAGAAGAAAGCAAGAAAAAAGAGAAAGGAAGGAAGAAAGGAAAGAAAAAGAAAGAGAAAGGAAGGAAGGAAGGAAAGAAAAAGAAAGAGAAAGGAAGGAAGGAAGGAAGGGAGGAGGAAAGAAAAAAGAAAAGTAGGAAAGAAAGAGAAGAAAGCAAGAAAAAAAGAGAAAGGAAGGAAGGAAAGAAAGAAAAAGAGAAAGGAAGGAAGGAACAAAGAAAAAGAAAGAGGGAGGAAGGAAGGAAGGAAGGGAGGGAGGAGGAAAGAAAAAAGAAAAGTAGGAAAGAAAGAAAGAAGAAAGCAAGAAAAAAAGAGAAAGGAAGGAAGGAAAGAAAGAAAAAGAGAAAGGAAGGAAGGAACAAAGAAAGAAAGAGAGGAAAGGAAGAAGGAAAGGGGGAGAGAAGGAGGAAGGAAGGGAAAAAAGGAGGAAGGGAGGAATGAATAAATTTGTTATCTGAGTAATTTGAGAGGGAAAAAGGGGAGAAAGGGTAGCTCATGGCCAATGGCCTCAAATTTTTCTCTGCAAAATATCAGGCTGTTGCCTAAGAGGATGTGGATGGGAATGGGGAATCATGAGGTCTGAGGAAGGATGAAAAGGTCTGGAAGAGTCACTGTCAGGGAAAAAAATGAATCGATTTGAGAGCTGTAAGAGGATTTATATTTCACCCTCCATTGCAATGTAGAGCTCCACGAGACTTGCCTTGCCTGCATCCTTCCATGGAGCTCCAGCCTGGCACTGTCTCCTGCAAGATTGCTTTTGAGTGCTTTGGGACTTCGGAGGGATCCTTTTGCTTGAAGGAGGAGAGGTGCACAGCTCAGGGGCAAAGAATGGAAGTGGGGGCAGGGTTCAGTTGGGGTTCCCACCAGTAACAGGGGAACCTTTGGACAAAGGGCTCAAAGAGCAGGTGAGGGGATGGCAGTTTGTCAAAAGAAGCAAGCTCCTCCCAGACTCCTAGGGGAGAACTGAACCTGGGAACTGACTTACGGGGCCATATACCTCGGAAATCCCTTTACCTGATGGTAATTGTCTGTGGGATCTTGGAAGAACTGTTGAGTAATGCTGATTCTCTTGAAGGTGATGGATTAGGACTAATATTGGGCTGCTAGATGGCACAGCTGAGGTGTCTGAAGTCAGGAAGATTCGACTTCCTGTGTTCAAATCTGACCTCAGACACTTAAGTAGCCATGTGATGCCAGGCAAGTCATTTAACCTTGTTTGCCTCAGTTTCCTCATCTGTAAAATGAAATGGAGAAGGAAATGGCAAATCGCTTCAGTATCTCTGACAAGAAAACTCACAAATGAGTTTTCTCAAAGAGCTGGACACAATTGAAATGACCGAACAATAAGAAACAGGACTAGCAACAAATAGGAGAATAACAAAAGGAGTAATTAATGTGTTCTCTGAGGGGTCTCCCAGCATCAATATTCTGAGTTTTAAGTACCTTCCCACAGAAATACCCTTCTGTGTTCTAGGTCCCTCCCAGCTCTGTCATTCTGTGTTCTAAGGTCTTCCCCACCTGTGGACATTGTGAGGATCTCCCCGGCTCCCACAGTCCCATTCGACTTTGTTATTCTTCTTTCTAAGGCTCAGATGCTCATTTGTCTATTTTTCTATCGCCACATAGAATTCCTCTGAGTGGAGTTTGTCTATATCTGCTGCCCCTTCCACAAAACAAGCCTGTGGTTGGCTGGAGCCTGAGCCCGTTTAAGCTTTGCCTCCTGGGATTTCCTGCCAGTGTCTCTTTTCAATTAAATCAATAGGCATCTTTTTGAAGACTCTGCTTTAGCAAAGTGGAATCAATTTGTTAGGCAATGAGAAATCAGTCAGATATAGTGCCTGGGTCTGGAGCTAGAGACATTATTCTTATTAGCTGTGTAACCTTGGATAAATCACTTTACTTGGACCTATTTTCTCATTGAGGAAAGAAGAGGGATGAGCTACATGATCCCTGAAGTTCCTTCTAGTTCTAGGTTTACAGTTTTACAATCTCTTTCTTAGCCTCATTTTTTTGTTTTTAAAATATGAGCTTTGGATTATACAGTTAATCAGTCAATAAACATTTATTAAGCACCTACTGTATGCCCAAAAGCACTGTGTTAGGGCTGGGGATACAATGGAAGGTAAAGACAGTCCCTGCCCTCTTGGAGTACCTGAGCTAATGGGAGAAATAACCTATAAAAAAAGGAAGCTTAATGATAATTGGGGAAATATGTACAGAAGAATTGCATATGTTTATCATATGTTGGATTATTTACCGTCTAGGAGAGAGGGTGAGGGGGAAAGGAAGGAGAAAAAATTTGGAACACAAGATTTTTACAAGGGTGCATGTGGAAAACTGTTTATGCATGAGTTTTGAAAATAAAACCTTTTTTTTTAAAGGAAGCTCAAAAGAGGTAAGGGAGAGAAGGACAAGTACCCAGGGAAAGGATATGATAAAGATCTGTAGTCAGTCGGGTCCTTGGGATCCTTGAGGTCCTTTCACAGCTTAGTGGGTGTGGCTGTGAGCACCACCACAAGTGGGTGCTTGTGTGTATGAATGTGTGTTTGTGTGCATGAGCATGTACATGTGCATATGTTTGTGTTTGTGTGCATGAATGTATGCAATTATGTTTGTGTGCATGACTGTGTGTGTGTGTGAATGTGTGTGTGTGTGTGTGTGTGTGTGTGTGAGAGAGAGAGAGAGAGAGAGAGAGAGAGAGAGAGAAAGAGAAAGAGAGAGAGAGAGAGAGAGAGAGAGAGAGAGAGAGAGAGAGAGAGAGAGAGAGAGAGAGAGAGAGAGAGAGAGAGAGAGAGAGAGAGAGATAGAGAGAGAGATGGGAGCTGGGAATGGCAGGGGAGGATGGGAAGGATGCTGGCTCACCATCATTAACTTTGGACACTAGGGGGCTCAGGAGCCAGGAGCAGACCTGCCAGCATTAGGACGGGGCTATCAGTGGCAGAGGAAGCTCGGGGTCCATCTAGTGCAGTCCCTCATTTGATAGATGAGGCAGTTGAGGGGGCAGGTCCACAGCTCATGATCACATGGGCATTAACAGGTGATTTGTAGCCAGCTCCAGATCCAGCAATATGTGGATGTGTGAACATAGATTCATAGAGGGACCTTAACCTAGAGAGCCACAGAAAGAGGCAGTATCTTTGAAGCTGGAGGTCCTGGATTCAAGTCTCCCTTCTGTCACTTGCAACCTGGGTGTACTTTATTTAGCCTTTGTTTCCATGTCTACAAGATGAAGGGATTCTTCTCAATGGTCACTAAAGCTCTCTACAGACAATTATCTGAACACAGATGCCAGCCTGGAAGAAGGGATTTTGCAGATTATCTTGTTCAGTCTTCCATTCCTGGACCCTACAAGGAAGAAGGGACTTCAGCAAAACCAGTCCCCGACTCTTTTTCCCCTTTTCTCCACTTCCCCTGACGCACTTGTGACTGTCAGGAGCCATGGCTGCTGGACAACGTCCTAGACTGTGGGTCTAGTGGGTAATTTCAGATGGGAGATGGACAGGACAGGAGGAAGCGTGAAGTTCACTGCCCTGGTCTTTAATAATGCAGAGAAATGAGGGGGTGTTGATAAATGGACTTATCCCATTAAATAATGCATGGGAATGCTGTTGTTTTGGATAAGGAAGTGGCTTCGGAATAAATGCACTGACTCAGCTGGCATGATCTAGACTCCTTATCACTCTTCTCCTTGATAGAAGTCTGATCATCCATCGGGGTGAGAAGTAGAATGGCCTTTGGGACTGGATTGGCCAGGGGTTCTGGGCTTCTGTCAACCCCATCTTTTACCTAGTCCCAATAATTAGGTGGGGCTCCGGCTCTCTCCAGAGCTCAAGGGACACAGTTCCTTGCCTAGAAAGACCATGATCCATCAACACTCGACAAAGATTCATTATATGCCTATTGGTGCTGGGAGCTGAGGCAGGGACAATGTTTATACTCCCTTACAATCCCTTGTTTCCTTCAACGATCAGCCAAATGCCATATATTGGTGAGGTTCTTTGCTAATTTCCCTAATTGTTATTGTTCCCTCTAATTAATTTGATTTTTTAAAAGCAATTTTTGCATTTTGTATTCTCCATAGTTGCTAATGTTTCTCTCCCCATTTTGTATGTTGCATTTTGTTTCTATGTCTATGTCTATGTTTATGTAGTCTCTTTCTGAAGAATGGAACCCCCCTGAAGGCAGGTACTGTTTCATTTTCATCTCAGTACTGATGGTGACTGACACAGAGCAGACACTTAAGAAAGACACTTCTTGATTGGCTGTGAATTATTATATTGCTAAGAATAAATCATTATAATTGCCATTATTCTTATTTTAGGGTGGAAATTCCTTATGGAAAGGCCCTATTTAATTTTCATTTTTCTATACCCAGCACTTAACATGGGTGCCTGGAACATAGTAGGCAGGTGCTTAATAAATGCTCTTGGATTGATTGATTCTTTCTGTTCTTCCCCTGTAGGATGTAAGTTCTTTGAAGGGAAGGGATCTTTTCATTTTTGCCCTTTGTTTGGTGTTAAAGTAGGCACTTAATAAATGCTCATGGAGTGAATAAATGCTTGTGTGCCTGAGACCTGGATGTATTGTTCAATTGATACATATTCATTGTAAATATTATTCAGACCTCCCTCTGATGCACAATTATATTCCTCAGGGGAGACTTTGGTACACACAATAAAATCCTATCCAGAATGCATATGTTAATAATATAAGAGGAATGGGAGAATATTGAAATCAGCAATTAAGAGTTGCTGGAAAGAATTTCTGGTTATTTTAAACAGTCTATGCTCTGAGCTGAAAAGTAGCGTGAATAGAAGTCTTGGGAAGTGGGGAAGGAAGGAAGGAAAGAAGGAAATAAGGAAGAAAGGAAAAAAGGGAGGGAGGGAGAAAGGAAGGAAGGAATGAGGGAAAGAAGGAAGGAAGAAAAGGAGGGAGAAAGGAAGGACAGAAGGAAGAGAGGGAGGAAAGGGAGAAATAAGAAAAGGAAGAAAAGAGGGAAGGAAGGAAAAAGGAGGGAAGGATGAAGTAAGAAAGGAAGAACAAAAGGAAGAGGGGAGGGAGAAAGAAAAAAAGAAGGAAAAAAGGATGGAAGAAAAGAGAGAGGGAGAAAGGAAGAAAAATGGAAGGAAGGAAAGAAAGAAGGAACAAAAAAGGAAAACAGATGAAAGGAAGAAAGAAAGGGAAGAAAGTAAGGAGGAAAAAAGGGAGGGAAGGAGGAAGTAGGAAAGAAAGGACAGAAGGAAAAGAGGAATGAAGGGAGGAAGGGAGAAAAAAGGATGGAAGAAAGAAAGGGAGGAAGGAAGGAAAGAAAAAAGGAGGGAGAAAGGAATAAAAATGGCAGAAAGGAAAAAAGATGAAAGGAAAGAAGGAAGGGAAGAAGATAAGGAAGGAGAAAGGAAAGAAGGAAAAAAGGGAGAGAGGAAACTATTAAGTACCTACTTATGTCACACACTGTGCTAACTGCTTTAAAACTATCTCAATTGTTAGCCACAAACAATTGGGAGTGAGGTGTTATTATTATTATTTCCATTTTTCAGATGAGGAAACTGAAGCAGATAGAGTTTAAGTGATTTGCCCAGACTCACACAGCCATTAGGTGTCCAAGGCTGGCTGTGAATGCAGGTTTTTTGGATTTCAGGCCAGAAATTCCAGCCTCTGACATACATTGGCTTTGTGTCCCCATCATTGCCAGTCAGTGCACTTTTTAGGGTCCCAGGAAACTTTCTCAGACCGGAAGCTAAAAACAACTTGGTTATCTGTGTTGGTAGATTACATTTTCTCCCTGGGAATTGCCCACATCCATCCCAGGCTCCTTATCCCAAGTGGCCCACTGCATGGGGCCCTGGGAGTGAGGAAGTCCTGAGCTTTCCTAACATGCCCTTAAATACTTGGTCACTTTTCAACGATGGACTTCATTTCCCATGATCCCAATAGATGTCATAGGTGGGCTTTGAAACCAGGACTCTTCCAAGTGGAACTCACCAATGGCAGAAGGACTACTTTGAGGTCAGGGAGCATCTTTCTTGTTTGTGCTAAGCCCAGTGGCTAAGAACCGAGGGGCCGAGTCCTACCAGAAAGAGTTTCTGACCTCCAACAACTTGGCTTTTAATGGAGAAAGACAACTGTCCAGAGCTGCCTCCTGGGAGTCCTTTCTGTTAAGTTCTTTCCTGGACCTCTATTTGGAGGAAGGATTCTTGAGTAGCCATCCTTCATTTTCCAGACTTAAGCTCCATGTCTCCTCTGAGGGGACCCCTTTCATGTTCTGTCATCTCCCACTGAGACGGAAGTCATTGAGGGCCAGATCACTGGTCTTTTTGTTGGCATTGTAGTCCCAGGGCGTAGCTCAATGTCCAGGGGGAGGCTCAAAGGGCAAGGCACTAGTGGTGTGAGGGGGAACAGATAAGAAGGGAGATGTTGAAGAGCTTTGAGGACTCGGTTTCCTCATCTGTAAATGTCAAAGCCCCTCAGTTTTTGATTCTGGTTTCCCAATAGGTTAAGTGCTCGCAATCTGGGATAATGGGAAATAGTGGAATAGATAAAGAAGACAGCTGGTACCAGCCTTGTGTCTTTGCACAGGACATGGAGATTCTGAGAAAAATCTTGTAGCAGACATTTCTCCAAGAGTCTGTGGTCCATTGCAGAAATCTTCCAGGGCTGCCTGGGCAGTGAGGTGAAGAGCAAGTAAATGGTTTGGTTCCTGGGCACTTTATGATGTGAACTCAAGCAAATGCAAGGCCGGGAGGAGAATACTAAGCACAGGCTGGGAGTGGGGCTGAGAACAGGGCCCAGGGGGTGAGCTGAGGACATCCACAGCCTTCTCCCCATCCGTTCTGGGCTCTGCCTGTCACAGAGGGTTTGCTGAGCTACTGAGGGATAATCTCCCAGCAGGTGAAGGGGGCCCGGCGGGAACTGTCAATCTTGATGCTGGCTAGTCATTATCCCAAATACAAAATGAGAAGCAGAGAAAGCGTGGACTAATCTCTTGCCACCACCCAGGGAGGAGGAATGGCAGGGTTTCCAGGAGCTGGAGGAGAGGGGGCCAGGGCTGAATGATAGGGGCTGGGGGGGAGGTCATTGTCTTCCCCACAGGCACGGAGAGCGGAGGCTTAGAGCTGAAGGGAAACGGGACTTCAGAGATCAGCCCCCTCATTTCACAGATGAAGGAACCAAAGCCCAGGGAAGTGGTGATTCCGGCTGAATCTGGGACCCTCATTTTACAGGTGCCTCAGTTTCCTCACAAGATCCCACCTGGCTGTAGGAATCAGAGAAGGCCTCCAGAAGGAGGAGGCCCCACAACTGGTCCTTGAAGGTTGGGGGAGGACTCTGACAGTCAGAAAAAGGCTTTGGAGGCCTCAGGACAGCTGGAGAAGGGCACAATGGTGCCCAATGCTCATCGGGGGTCCTACCTCCCTTTATTAGCACAGTGAACTACTTGGTGTAAGTCACTTTATCTTTCTGAGCCTTGTTTTCCTAATCTATAAAACAGGGAGGAGGACTGGTACTCCGTGAATCACAGGGTTTTCCTGGAGAGTTTGCTTTGTAAAGCATTACATGGCATAGGAATGGGAGCCGTGTCTCCCTCGCTGCCCGACTAAACACCCTGTGGTCGTGACATATGGAGGCCTAAGGCAGGACCTCGACTCACAGAATCACCAAGTTCTAGAACACAAAGGGTCCTAACACAGACCTGTAAAAGGATTCCCTTCTACACTCTTCCCCCAAGGTGGCCACCGAGCTTTGGCTTGAAGACCAGAGCTGAGCCGGTGAGACGATGGAGGAAGCCTTGCCTCCTTGTGGCCCTTGTGATGAATGCTGATTGTCCATGAGCTTCTCCCCAAAGTCACTCCCCATAAGTCACTGCTTTTCCTCCCAACCCATAAAATTCCAGACTGAAGTACCCTTTTTGGCCATAGCTCCTTTGTGTGTATTTGCTGTCTCTATGGGAATGTATGTTCCTTGAAGACACTCTCTGATTCACTTTATGTATTTGTATTCCTAGAGTTTAGCACCATGCCTGGAACTTCATAAGTACATAATAAATGTCTCCCTTCTTCTCTCCTTCCCTTTTTTCTCTCCCTCCATCTTTTCTCTTCCTCCCTCCTTCCCTTCTTTTTCTCTCTCTTCTCCCTCCCTCCCTCTCTCTGTCTCTTCCCTCCCCTTCCCCTTCCAGCTCTGACATTCCCTGTTCTAAGACTCCTCCTGACTCTGACATTCCCCATTCTAAGGCTCCTCTCAGTAGAGAGTAAACTTCATGAAAGCCAGGAATGTCCTGTTTTTAATCTTTGAATTTCCCCCTGTCTCACAAGAGCCTGGCACATAGTAGGTGCTTAAGAAGTGCCTACTGAATTACACTGAATTTTCATCTCCATTTCACAGTCCCAGATTTAAGCTGAGGGCAGGTTGAGGTGCCCATAGGATATAGCCAGTTTGGGATGTCCCAGAGCTCTTATTGTTGGGGGAGACAGGGTAGGGCTTGGGGAATTCTCTGCACAGAGAAGATAATTGAATCCATAGCAGCTGGGGAGATCTCTTAAGAGAGATAGTATGGAAGGAAAAGAGAAGGAGAAGGAGAAGGGTGAGGGACAGAACCCTGTGGGAGGCCCACAGTTAGTGGACGTGGCCTGGATGAAGGAGAAGGGAGAGGGCAGAGCCCTGTGGGAGACCCACAGTTAGTGGATGTGGCCTGGATGAAGGAGAAGGGTGAGGGACAGAGCCCTGTGGGAGGCCCACAGTTAGTGGACGTGGCCTGGATGAAGGAGAAGGGAGAGGGCAGAGCCCTGTGGGAGACCCACAGTTAGTGGACGTGGACTGGATGAAGGAGAAGGGAGAGGGCAGAGTCCTGTGGGAGACCCACAGTTAGTGGATGTGGCCTGGATGAAGGAGAAGGGTGAAGGGCAGAGCCCTGTGGGAGGCCCACAGTTAGTGGATGTGGACTGGATGAAGGAGAAGGGTGAGGGCAGAGTCCTGTGGAAGACCCACAGTTAGTGGACGTGGCCTGGATGAAGGAGAAGGGTGAGGGCAGAGTCCCGTGGAAGACCCACAGTTAGTGGACGTGGACTGGATGAAGGAGAAGGGAGAGGGCAGAGCCCTGTGGGAGACCCACAGTTAGTGGACGTGGCCTGGATGAAGGAGAAGGGTGAGGGCAGAGTCCTGTGGGAGACCCACAGTTAGTGGACAAGACCTAGATGAAGGATCAGTAAAGGAGATTGAGAAGGAGTCAGTTATGGAGGAGGGCAGCCAGGAGAGAAGAGTTTTCCATCACAGACAATCAATCAGTTTATTAAATGCCTACCATCTGCCAAGCCCTGTGCTGGGCCCTGGGGATATAGATAGCGGCGAATTTCATGATCTCTACTCTCAAGGAACGACACTGCTTCAATCCTGGCCCTTCTCCCCCTCCCAGGTCTGCTCAGACTCCCACCCTAGGTCCCCCAGATCTGAGAGCAGAATGCTGATCTTCCCTCCTTCCCTTCCCTCCCCCCCACATCCTCTACCATCCTCCCTCCCACTTTTCCTGCCCCCTCCAAGTCCTCTTGGGTTTGGAAAGTTGTGATTGTTTTGCCCAGCAGGCAGAAACAATCGAGCCTAACACCTAGTTAGCTGAAATAATTAGTTAAGATAGGACTCTACCAGATGGCTGTGCTTTCTCTCTTGGCACTGTGGCCTTCCCTGGCATCAGGGAGGCAGGAAAAGAGTGTGGGTAGGTGGACATATGGGGCAGGGAGACGGTGATCCGCTTTGGCTGGGAGGTGGAGGGGGTGGAGGTCACAGGATTGCAGCCCTAGCTGGAAGGGACCTCAAAAGCCCAATAGTCTAACTTCCTCATTTGATAGAAACTGAGGCTCAGGAGCTTCCATGGCTTGTCCCCCAGACAGCAAGTATCCAAGATAGGGTTCAAAGTCAAGGCCTTTGTTTCCATCTCATCCTCCCAGATCACCTTCCACCAGGTTCAAATTTGTTCCAACCCTTCTTGGTGAATAAGAACAGATCTGAGCTCCAACCCAATGGCGGAGTGGGTTCTTCCAAACCCAAAAGGAAGGCCCTTTTTCATGACCCTCATTGGTCTCCCTCCACCCATTCTCAGAAGAAAGGAACCAGATGGGTCCCCACACATCTCTCTCTCTCCAATATCTGGGGTATTTTTTGTGAAAAGGGTCATACTTAGGGTGTGGTCTTGACCAAGGACCATGATGTCTCAATAGGAAAATTCCTTTCCACCGTATCCAAGTGTGGTGGTGACTTAGGTCACGGCCCCACGGCAACAGAAGAGCACGATGGTCCTCCTGCCCTTCTCCTTCCCTGTATCCCGAACAGGTTACCTCCCCCTGTATCCCCATTCCTATGGCCCAACCATAAACCCCAGGAAAGGGGGGGGAGAGATTTCCCTTTCTTGTTTCAAGTTCATACACAATGAACTGATCAGATAATGGCTATTTTTAGCAGAAATTCCTGGAAGCAGTTTCTCTCTGGGACAGGGGCTGGAGAATGACTGGCCTCTGGGCTATTTATCTCCTGGGCTAGAGACTGCCAAATCTTGACAGCCCTGAATAAATGAAAGCTAAACAGAAACCAGAAATCCTCCCAGACTCCTTTCCAGCCCCAGGTTCCAGTTCATTCCACCCAGCCATGGTGGATAAAATCAGATCCAACCCCCAGTCCCATGGCTGAATGAACTCTTCCAAATCAGAGAGGATGGACCTTTTCATGACCCTCATCCATCTCCTTCCACCCATTCTAGGAGAAAAGGATCCAGATGTGTCCCCATATATTTGAGCGCCTATCATTTGAGATATTTTTTTGAACAGATCATACCTAGGGTGTGGCCTTGGCCAAAGACCGAGGTGATGTCTCGGTAGGATGAAGTCCATCCACCAGGTGGTGGACGCCAAGCATCCAGCTGTCTGGCACCGTGGAGCTGAGGGATTTGGATGTTTGAGAACTTCCCCTTCCTGAGATTTGCCCTCTCCTCATGTTCCATCCAGATGTTTGGCATTCTGTTGGCCAAAACATCTGGGTGCCTGGCTCCTCCCCCCTTTTCCAATTTCCTTACAGATATGTGGTAATGCAAGCATGAAAGTGGGTAGGGCCAGGAAGGTGGTTGGGAGGGGACTTGTCTCATAGTTTGGGTGTTTTTTCCTCTAAAGTCAAAATGACTGGCTAGAAGTAGGTTCCAATGTCCTTGGGCTGGAGCCAGTGTTGGAAAAATTTTAAGAATTATAGTCAATAATTCAAATTCTTATGGGGTTTTGGTGTTTGCAAAGTACCATCTTCACAATAACTCCATGAGAGAATGAGTGCAAATCATGTAATCCCTATTTTACAGATGACTGATAAATGCTAGCTTTTTGAGGGCAGGATTTGTGTATTTGTTCCTTCCTCCTTTCCCCCCCCCACCTCCCTCCCTGCCTTCCTCCCTCTTTTCCTCCCTCCCTACTTTCCATCCTTCCATCTTCCTTCTTCCCTTCCTTCCTTCCTTCCTTCCTTCCTTCCTTCCTTCCTTCCTTCCTTCCTTCCTTCCTTCCTTCCTTCCTTCCTTCCTTCCTTCCTTCCTCCCTTCCTTCCTTCCTTCCTTCCTCCCTCCTTTCCTTCCTTCCTTCCTTCCTTCCTTCCTTCCTTCCTTCCTTCCTTCCTTCCTTCCTTCCTTCCTTCCTTCCTTCCTTCCTTCCTTCCTTCCTTCCTTCCTTCCTTCCTTCATTTCTTCCTTCCTTCCTTCCTTCTTCCCTCCCTCCCTCCCTTCCTTCCTTTCTTCTCTTTTTCCTTCCTTCCTCTCTCCCTTCCTTCCTCCTTCCTTCCCTCTCCCTCCTCCTCTTTCCCTCTCTTCCTTTCTCCCTACCTCCCATCCTTCCTCTCTGCCTCTCATTCCCTCCATCTCTTTCTTCCTCCCTTCCTTCCTGCCTCTGTCCCCCTTTCCTTATTTTGTCCTCCTTCCCTCCCTCTTTCTCTTCCTTCCTTATTCCCTCCTTCCCTTCCTTCCTCTCTCCCTCTGCAGACTAACTTAATCATTTGAAGAATGATTAAGAATGAAGAAAGCCATGTAATGGGTGAAAAGCATTTAAAGAAAAAAAAACAAAAACAATTGGTTGACTTTAGGCACACTGCTAGTTCTTATAATAGGAGCTACCATAGCTAACATTTATATGGACCAAGTACAGCCTAAGCTCTTTATAAATATTATTTCATTTGATTCTCATCATAATCCTGTGTTATTAACATCTCCTTTTTGCCGATGAGAAGACTGATGCAAGCAGAAATAAGTGACATACCCATGTAGTAACTATCTGAGGCTAGATTTGAATTAAAGTCTTCTAGACTTTAGGCCTGGTTCTCCATCCACTGTGCCAGTGAGCTGTCTTCATAAATAAATAAGATGCAGCTGAAGCAAGCACCATGGAGCACTTAGAGCTTGGCCAGACATTCAAGACTCCAAAGTCACCTGTTGAATCCTGGGCCATTGCTAATGCTTCTGATTTTTGTCCCGCCACTGGGCAATGACTCTGGAAGAGAGGGTGAGATGGATGACTTTGCACAGATCAGCTTCACTTAAATCTAATTCATGTACAAGTCAAGACATTGTCTCCTGATTTTTTTTGGTCCTTTTTAAAAATGAAGGATGAACAACAATGAATAAGTTATTTTATCTGTTTTGTCACAAATGGGCTGCATTGTGTATTTGGATAATTTGACCCATCTGGGGAATGTGTCAAGCAGTGGGATAATATTTTTATAATTGGAAAGGGTCTTGGAGAGTTCCCTGCCCAATCCCTCATTTTTCAAGGAGGGAAACTGAGGATGAGAGACAGGAAGTTAGTTGGGAGGAAGCTAGGACTGGAATCCAGAGCCCTGACACTCATTACATAACTTGTGATAGGCTAGAACTTTTATTCCTCCCACTCTAACCTGTGTTCCTCAGGGAACCTCATAGAATTGATGCTTAGAACTGGGAGAGAGCCAGCTTTATCATAGTATCCCTGGAGATACTGCTTACTTTGGGGGAGATGTTAGAAAGAGGACACATAGAATGTTAATGATTCTAATGTCCCTCCCAGCCCTGGCATTCCCTGTTCTAAGACTCCTCTCACTTCTGACATTCCATGTTCTAAGGTCCTTTCTAGCTCTGACATTCTCTGTTTCCAGAACCTCTTCACCAACAGCATTCTAAGCCATGAAGTCCTCCTACCTTTGACCTTCTGTAGTCTAAGCATCCTTGTATTTTCCAGACCTAGCCAGTCATCCAGACCACAGCTTTTAGCTCAGTTTTTGCCGCATTCATCCCTGAGTGACTCGGATTAAATTGACAAGCCTTCGTGTTTCAGTCAAAAGAGCCCTGGGTGAGGTCCAGGAGATTTAGGTTCCCAGCTCTATTTGCTGTGTGACTTTGAACGAGTGTCTTCACGTGTCTGGTGCGATTGCATGACATCTAAGAACAGCTCCAGCACCAACATTCTATGGATCTCAAGACTGTTTGGAGGAGGCTGGCAGAGAGACCTCCCCTTCCAGCTGGATTACTCCATTCCCATAAGTCTCTGGGCTTCCTTGTTCATGTGTTGCCCTATGACACTTAACTCTCAGAAGCTGTGCGTAATTGAATTTAACTTAATAGTTTTATTGATGTTTCTCGGTGCTGTGGACCCAAAGGCCGCTGGGTAATTTGCACATTTTTAACAAACAAAATAAATAAGTGATAAGTGTAAACACACTTGTTTGAATCCAATTAAGAAAAATCTTTGCTTCTTAGTCTCCAAATGAAAGGGCAGGGAGGGGGTAGGGATGGAACACAAGCACAGAGCAGAAGAAAGTAGCTTCTAAAGCCAAGGTTTTATGGTTCTGGCATCTTCCAGTACACTACTCACTCCCAGGCTCAAATTGAGGCAGTACCAGTCAGTCAATCAATCAGTCAATCAATACGCATTTATGAAGTACCTATTATATATCAGCTACTGGGATAGGTACTAAGTGGGATAAAAGGGCTAAAAATGAAATACTCCCTTGCCCTCAAGAAGCATGAATCTGTTCCTGAACATAAAAGGCAGTGGCCCTCAGACTCTTATTGTTTGCGGAATTCTCTGACCATTTGCTGGAATCTATAAGCCCGTTTTCAAAAGAAGGTTTTTAAGTGCAAGAAATAAAATATACAGGATTGAAATGGAAATCAATTAGGACCTTTGTAAACCATCTCTAATTAATCCTATATATATCTTGCTTGTAAATGATTGTTAATATGTTAGTTTTCTAGTAGTAATAGTTATAATGATGGTGCTGATGGAGGTGGTAATAGTAGAAGTAATAATAATAATAGTAGTAGCACTAATAGTGTGTTAGTCAATAGTAGGTAGTAGTAGTGGTGGTGGGGGTGGGAGTGGTGGAAGTAGTAGTAATAGTACTAGTAATGCTAGTAGTAGTAATTGTAGTAGTAGGTACTAGTTGCAGTACTAATAGCATTACTAATAATACTAGTAACAATAGTAATAGTAGTTGTAGTGATGGTGCTAGTAATAGTAATACTAGTAATAATAGTCGTGGTGGTGGCAGTAGTATTAGTAATAGGTAGTAGTATTAGAGATAGTGGTGGTGGTAATACTAGTAGTGCTGGTAATAGTGGTAGAGACAGTAATTGCAGTAGATAGTAGTAGTGGTGATAATAACAATAGTAGTAGTAATACTAGTAGTAATAGTAACAGTAATAGTAGTGGTAATAGTGGTAGTAATTGTAACAGTGATAGTGGCAGTAGTACCAACATTTATACCGTTATCCCTTTTCCATGGTACTAACAGAGGTGTAGTGCCTTCATGATAGGGAAAATTCACATAAAATTTCTTGGTCCTCCCCTCATACCAGAGAAGTCTGAATTATTATGGTATTAAAAGGAAAAATATGTTAATATTATACAATAACATACACATTTTATGCATTTCTGAGTTTTCAAACTTTTTCTGTGTCATCTGCTGGCCTTATCTGCCAGTCATAGCACCATCTGCAAAACTCCCCAAATTCTCATTTAATTTTTTATGTCAACCTATGATATATTGAAACCCTCAATGAGAAAAAATATGCAAAGGGTAGCACTTTATGATTCACTAATTATTACAAATTATTCTATACATTATCTCATTTTATCCTCACAAAGTCCCCATTTTGCAGATGAGTAAACTGAGGCAGACAGAGATAAAATGATTTGGCTAGGGTTTTACAGGCAGGAAATGTCAATCAATCATTTAACAGACACTTATTAGCTGCTTACTCTGTGCCAGAAATTGGGTTGAATGCTGGGTATACAAATATGAAAAAGAAAGCATCCCTGTCCTCAAGGACTTTATAATCTAATTTAGGAAGAAAGAACACAAAAAGAACCTGAAAAGATGGAGTGGAGGGGGGAGATACCCAGCTTCAGGGCATGATGGAGTTTAGTCTAAGGAATACAAGACAGTGGAAAATGAAGAGATGGTGAGTCTGGAAGCCCCCTTTAGAGAGAGGCTTTGAGAGAATTGCCCTACCATCACCACCACCACCACTACTACTACTACTTACTATTGCTACTACTACTACTACTACTATTATTACTACTACTACTATTACTACCATAGTACTACAACTACTCCCACTACTCTTACTCCTACTTCTCCTACTACTACTACTACCACCACCAACACCACCACTTCTACTACTATTACTACCATACTACTACTATTACTCCTCCTCCTCCTCCTCCTCCTCCTCCTCCTACTCCTCCTCCTCCTCCTCCTCCTCCTCCTCCTCCTCCTACTACTACTACTACTACTCCTACTCCTACTCCTACTCTTCCTCCTCTTCCTCCTCCTACTATTCTTACTCCTACTCCTACTTTTACTCCTACTCCTACTCCTCTTCTTCCTCCTCCTCCTACTATTACCGCCATCACTAGCACTAGTACAGCCCTCCAAACAGAGGAAACTGAAAGTATTGATAAAGAGTGAGTAGCAAAGATGGCCCCTTCTTGAAGGATGCTGAATTTTCTGATGATGAGCTTTCCTAGAAGCATGGTCACAATGGGGTCAGTTCTAAGAGGGCAAGCTGTGGAAAAAGAATGTCTTGAGACCAGATTTGAAGTCAGGTTTTTCTGACTCCAGTTTCAGCACTCAATTCACTCAGACACCTAGAACATAAGCTCCTTGAGGGTAAAACACAATGTATTTGCTTTTCTTCATATCCCCAGTGTTTAGCACAGTTCCTCATATATCACAGGAACTTAACAAATACTTGTGGACTTGGATTGACAGTTGCCAAAATATTAAAAAGTCAAGTTGTCACACACACAAAATCCTTCAATAAGGTCAGAGTTGGGAAGGAGTATTAGAACATGGAATCCCAGGATTGGAAGTGTCTTTAGAACAGGAGATGTCAGAGCTAGGAGGGGCTTTAGAACAGAGGATGTCAGAATGGGAAGAGTCTTAGAACAGGGAATGTCAGAGCTAGACAAGACCCTTGAACAGTTGGAGATGGGAGAAAACCTTAGAACCTTAGGCTACATCAGTCAAAAATATGAAATATAAATAGGGGAGATATTTTAGTATTATAAGATTATAGATCAAGAGTTGGAAAGAGTCAGCTTAGACTTGAAATCAGTCAGTTGACAAGCATTTATTAAGTACCTGCTGTGTGCCAGGCATTGTGCTAAATGCTGGGGTTAGAGAGGCAAAAGTCAGCCCCTGCTCCCAAGGAGCTCATAGGTCAGGCTTCTGCTCCCCATCTCCATCCCATAGTTTCCCATGGTAACTAAAAAAATGCTTATTGATTGATGGTCTATAAACATTATCTTTTCCTATAGGACAGAAAGTCCTTGGAAGCAGGGACTATCTCACTTTGACATACAAATGACCTGTCAATCAATAAATGCTTGGGGACTGACTGTTTGCTTGACAAATGTATTTACTGTCTCCACTGATAGTCCCTGAGCTCTTTGAGGGCTGGGATGTTCTTCTTTCCCTCTTTGTAACCTTAGGGCTTGGCCAGGAGCAATGACTTCATATCTGGACCAGGACCAGACATGAGACAGAGGAGGAGGAACTTTGAGAGTACCTTTGAGAGGTACTAAGAAGGCTCTCAGAGAGTTACCAGGATACGGAATCTGCAGTTCAAAGACTTGTATTCAAATCCTGTGTGTTTCAGGGCAATCGGTCAATCAATCAGTAAGCATTTATTAATTGCCTACTATGTTCTAGGCACTCTGGTAAGCACTGACATCTGTGAAGAGAGGGAACAAGGGGTGTCCACAGAGTGAGACCTCGGTACAGAAAAAAGCAGCTGAGAACAATTTTGGGGAGAGGTGGATAGAGACCCTGTAAATGTACCAGTGGGACCGATAAAGGGACCCAGGCTTCCTAGGGGCAGGAGAGGGGAGGAGAAAAATAGGAGTAAGCATGGCAATCTGTATCAAGCCCCTGAGATCCTGAGTGGGACCATGGGAGAGAGTTATCCTAAAGGAGCAAGCTGCAGCTAGAGAGAAAGCCCCCTGTCTCCTTCCTGCACTCTGTGCTCATGGGAGGGGCTCCTCATTGGAGGCCCAGCAAATCATGAGGCCTCACAACGATGGTGTCCTGTTGCTGCCAAGCCCCATCTGCCCAAAGCTGGCACTGCCAGGAGGATCCCTTATAGCAGAGATGCTGGGGTGAGGATCCTCCCTTGGATCCTAGAGCTAGGGCTGGTCACAGTAAAGCCAATTCCCTCCCCTGATCTCCCCTTCTCTGTTCCTTTTCTTCTCCCCTCCCCTTTCATCTCTTCTTCCCTTCTTTCCTTTCTCTTTCACTTCTTTCCTTCCCTCCTTCCTCTCTCTTTCCATTTTTCCTTTCCCTTCCTTTCCTTCTCCCCTTTCCACTCCTTTCTTTTTCCTTCCTCACCTCCTTCTTTTTTTTCCTCTCCTCTTCTTTCCTTTCCTTCTTTTAAATAAATGTGGCCATTCCTGGATTTTGGCATCCATCTTCCTAATGCATCATAAGGAATATAGACCATTTTTGGCTTTTTATTATTCATTATATATAAATATATATAGTTTCTCGAGGTTTTTTTCTTGATAGCTTTAGTTATCTGTTGCTGCTCCAGGGTTTGGAACATAGTCAGCCCTTAATAAAAGGTTTTCTGTTTTATTCCATTCCCTGAGAAAACTGAGACTAAGAGAGGTAAACCCCAGAACCACAGAGAAAATTAGTGACAGATTTGGGGGATGACATAGGGTAACTTCCAGCCTAAGGCTCTGGCTTCTGTTCAATGACTTCCTGGTCCAGGGAGGTCCTGGGAAAATGCCTGCTTTCTCCCGCCTAGAGAAACACTTTGGGGTGGCCACTTAGCCCTGGACCACTGGGCCCCAGGGCTACAGGAATGCTGGGGATCCATTGTGGGAAAGGATCTGTCAAAGTGAAGAGTAGAGTCACCTGATTGGGGCTGGCCTAGGGGTAGGGACTGTTGGGTCCTGAGCAGATAGACACAAGCTGGGCCCAGACCAAGCTCAAACTCCATTCTGATGTGCCTCGCCGGCATCCAGGGACCTGGGGGGTCGATGTTTCTGGCTCTGTTGGTGGAGAGGGGGTCAAAATGACTGCTGTTGCTGCTGCAGATGGGCTGATGTTCCATAAACTCCCAGTCCATGGGAGAGCTCAGGGTCAGGGTCATCCCATCAACTTGATTTCCTTAGAAGATAATCCTCTGATGAGGAACATTTGCATTCTGCTTAAATGATGATGGGAGGAAAAAACCCAAACATGGCAAGTCCCTCTGTCTCCCCCTTCCTCTTATATTAATGAGTCAGGGGCCATGTAACCCAAGGAAAAAAATAGCATAAAATGCTGATAAGTATTCAAGAAACTGCCTCCCCAAGCTGTCTTTTCATAAGGTCATAGATTTTGAGCTAGAAAGGATTTGAAAAAGCCTCTCATCCATTTCCCTCATTTTATGGCTGAGGAGACTGGAGCCAGGCCTCCAATGTAGACTCCAGGTCACAAGTGGGCAACTATCCCTCCCTTCGAAAAATCTGATCTCAGCACTCTCAGACTAAGGGCCCTTAATAGGTGTTTTATGGCTATTTTTCAGTCACTTCAGTCATATCCGATTCCTCATGACCCCATTTGGGGTTTTCGTGGCAGAGAGAATGGAATAGTTGGCCATTTCCTTCTCCAGCTCATTTTACAGATGAGGAAACTGAGGCAGACAGGGTGAAGTGACTTGCCTGGTATCATGCAGGTAGTGTCTGAGGTCAGATTTGAATTTAGAAAGATGTCTTCCCAACTCCAGGCCCAGCACTGCAACACCTAGCTGCCTTAGTAGGTGCTCAATAAATGCTTACTTATGCAAATATTATGTACAGGCCACTTTAAATGTGAGCCCATTCTTCTGCAGGGACTGAGGTGTATATGGAGACATTGCCTCCATTTGGGGAGTCATTTACGTACTTTGGGTCTTCCTATATCTTTTCAGTAAGTATCTTTTTGTTAATGCTAATTTATATTAATCGGTCAATTGATATGGAGGTAAAAGCAAGTGGCCAAATTGACTCTATCTGGTGTTGGTGATGGATGTGGATATAACAAACCACTAGAAGGGCCTAGAGCAATGATATCTGAAGAACCCCACAGCCCATTGACGACACCCCAGAATCTTGAGGGGAGATGACACAGTCTATATATGCCATACTATGATTGATGAGAAATATTGAGAAAGGATCTTAGAGCAGACAACTTCTCTGGCCTTTCCCTAAGCTTTCAAGACCATGATTTTTCTGTCGAAGGAACCTTTAAATTACAGGGAAAAATGATTTTCCAGATCGCATTATATGTGGGTTTCCAGAGCCTGCCAGAAAATGTACCTGCACTAATGGGCCAAGGAAGGATTTTCAAAATGGTTGTTAGGGATGAGGGATGAGAGCACAGCCAGCTTTGGATTCTCGTTTTAATCAATTGAGGAGAGGTTGAGAAGTATCCATAAGTGCAGCCCAGTAGGCCTTGGGGTAAAATGCACAAGTCCATTAGGTCTTCCTTAAACCCTTTCCAGCTTTCTCTGTTTTGTCTCTGAATTCAACCCTTCTCTTTAAGTCAACTCTACTGGAGGGGACTCCATTCTTGTGTTGGATGAGATAAAGATAGGGGATTGCTTTGACAGCTCTTGTTTAGGAATAATAAAAGCATTACTAAATATTATCATGATTAGTGAAATATTATCTTTCCCAGGGAACTTGCATTTATATAGAACTCCTAGCAAAAGGAAAATCTTCAAGACCCAAAGAATTTCAAGTACTGTTCCCTGGGCTTGTGAAATGAAAAGGTTGGATAGTAGGTAATCTCTGGAGGGGGTTGGACTGGGGGATCCTGTGCTCCAGTCTCTGATGTTCTGTGTTCTAAGCTGTACCCCATCCAAGATTTGAAATGATGTGTTAAAAGTTCTTTCTGGCTCTGACATTCTGTGCTCTGTGTTCCAAGACCCTCATAAACTCTGACATTCTATGTTCCCTTTTAGCTGTGCCTGGATTGTGTTCAATATATTTTTATGATCTCTTTTGTTGTTGTTTGTCCTTCATTCTGGAAGAGGACCGTGACATTAGGGAGGTGATGCTATGATAGGCCAGTGAATTGGAATTTAGTGAGGGAGGGCTATGCAAAGTCACCTGCCTCATGTGCCTCATGGTACCTCCAGAGCCATCTGGGTCCAGTAACCACTGGAATTGGCCCTGGATGCAGAGGGAGACTTCGGTCTTTTTAAGTTTTTTTTTTAATTGTTTTTAACAAGTTTCAGTTTGACTGAGGCAACACCCATTGAGTGCTTAAGGTTAGGTAAGACTAAGGCACAAAATGGCTTCTTTCACTTAGTCAAAAATCAATCAATCAATCTGGGAACAATATGAAGTTAACATCTGTCTTTTGTGGACTATCATCCAAGCTCTCTGTTGATGAGTCTTTGAGAAGGAACATCCAGGATCTGGAGTCAGGACCCTGGGTTTAGATCATGGCTCTGAACTTATCTACCAGGACCAACACTCTAATGAGTACAACCAATAGCTGCTCCTGTTGGGTATTCAGAAAATGCTAAATTTTAGCTGTGATATGTGTTAGCTTTTCCTAGTTAGCAATCTGAATGAATGACTAACTCCAGAATCCTTAAAGAAAGGCAACTCTTCATTGAGTTCTAGCATCACTGGTTTATTCCTGAAGTACTATCCCAAAGCCATCTGTTTTTAGAAGCAATGACCCAGCCATTTGTTTGATTCTATGGGCAGCTAGGTGGCTCAGTGGACAGAGTGCTGAGCCTGGTGTCAGACATTTTGTGGGTTCAAATCTGTCTTCAAATTCTAGCTGTGTGACTCTCAGCAAGTCACTTAACTAACCTTGTTTGCCTCAGTTTCCTCATCTGTAAATTGAACTGGAGAAGGAAATGGCAAACCACTCAAGGATCTTGGCCAACAAAAACCCAAATGGGGTCATGAAGAATCAGACATGACTGAATAACAAACACAACCAGACACAACAACTTTGTCAACACATTGTTAGGTGAGTTGACTTGGATGTTAACCCAAGGAGGATTTTTCTGATTTCACTGTTGGATCTTATCTATTTCATGGGCTCCATATATAAGCGAACCAATATTGATTGTATTCCAGAAGTCCAGGGACATTGTGAAAGCATGTGTCTCAGCTATTTATCATGAGATCTGGAAGCATCCATAAATCTTCCTCCTATTCTTTCTTGATAAGGAAATATTGATCATTCTATGACTAGCTTGGGGATGGCGGACCCTTTGTTCCATTAATATTGTGTGGATTTTTATTTGGATTCTATTTAATTCCATTGTCATCCATTTTACAGTTTCAAAACACCATGTTACGACTGGTATCGCAAAGGTGTTAATTGCTCTAAATGCGTCCTTAGTCTCATCCTTGAAACTGTTCTGTGTATTTATAATGAGGAGCTGGGTATATTCCTTTCCTTCAGTGCCCCAGGAAGGCCCTGCCATCCATCCCCTACGTTTCTACCTCACCAGCCCTTTGGATACAAGGCAACTTGGCATTTCCTCTGATGGCTGCATGCAGTTAATTTCTACAAGCCATTCCATTCTCTAGTGCGGCAGAGAGTGTCACTGTGACCTCCAGTCGTGTTAAGCTAATAGGATTCCAGGCCTGTCCCTTTCATCACTTAATTAGTTACTATGTCCCCCAGCCAAGGCCAGGTGGTCAAATACGCCAAGTGCTGCAACACAAGTTCTCTTAATGTTAAAAGAGAAGAGGGTGCTGGTGGTGAGTCACTCATTGTTCGGAATCACAGTGCAGCAAATGCATGTCTAGACCCAATAAAATTTTGTCCGAGCCTCTGTGAGGACCTCAGCACTTTATTTCATTAGGCTCAAGGCTGATCATGGCTCCGTGAGATGAGAGAAAGGCTACCGATTGCTCTGGCACAGCTGGGGTCACAGCTACTCCCCCTGGTCTCTTGGTTAAGGGATATTTTTTAGCTTGAATTTTCTGTCCATGGGGTAGAAAAAAAGACCTGTTTTAGAGGTAGCTTAGCAAGAGTGCCAGTGTCGAAATAAAAAAAGAGCTCATATTTGCCTTGTGACCCAAAGTGACCCAAAGTGACCTTGTGACCCAAAGACACACATGGGTGTGTCACTTTTTTTGTTTGTTTTGTTTTGTTTTGTTTTGTTTGAAAAACCTCCAGGTTTCTTGAATCTTCTTGAAATTCCAAAAGCTGAGTAATTCGACTTTGCCCATTTTCCAGCCTAGTAACATTTGAGATAATATTTGTAAGCAGTGAGCACAGTGCCTGGTGTAGCTTAATAAATGCTTATTTTTTCTCTCCCTGCTCCTTTTCTTCTGATGAAGATGTGAAAAGACTTGCTCAATATCACATAGGTAGCCTAAGTCTTAAACTGGATTTGAAATTAGGTCTATCCATTGGGTTACCCAGCTGATAGAGCTTTTCTTTCTTTCTTTCTTTCTTTCTTTCTTTCTTTCTTTCTTTCTTTCTTTCTTTCTTTCTTTCTTTCTTTCTTTCTTTCTTTCTTTCTTTCTTTCTTTCTTTCTTTCTTTCTTTCTTTCTTTCTTTCTTTCTTTCTTTCTTTCTTTCTTTCTTTCTTTCTTTCTTTCTTTCTTTCTTTCTTTCTTTCTTTCTTTTTTTGGATAATCCCTGCTTTTTTCATTTTATTTATAATTTTTGACAGTATATATGCATGAGTAATTTTTTTATAATATTATCCCTTGTATTCATTTTTCCAAATTATTCCCTCCCTCCCTCTACTCCCTTCCCTTGATGACAGGCAATCCCATACATTTTACATGTGTTACAATATAACCTAGATACAATATATGTGTATAAATCCAATTTTCTTGTTGCACGTTAAGTATTGGATTCCGAAGGTATAAGTAACCTGGGTAGATAGACAGTAGTGCTAACGATTTACATTCACTTCCCAGTGTTCCTTTTCTGGGTGTAGTTGTTTCTGTCCATCATTGATCAACTGGAAGTGAGTTGGATCTTCTTTATGTTGAAGATATCCACTTCCCTGATAGAGCTTTTCTTTCTGAAGTTACTTATATTGCTTGTATGGATCTTAGGTAAGTGAGGACAGAAAGTGAGTTGGTTTTGGGGGGATTTTTTTTGCTTTTTTATCTCCAGACCAGTACTAGCCCTTAATAAATGCTCATTGATTGATTGACTTCTGGTTGGTATTTCTGGGTACTTTGCATTAATTATAGTAGGATATCCCAATGAACTGGTTTTTTCACTCTTGTCTTTGTCCTAAGCTATCTTAGAGAGTAAATGCTGTGAGGGTAGGACGGTGTCCTGGTCATCTGTGTGCCAGTCCCCCAGATGCCAAACCCCGAGGTGGAGTCCAAAGCTAGGAGGGCCACGCTGGGTGTTCCAAGCTCCAACAAAAGGCAGAGGACCACTGTGGAGGGTCTGTCAATGGGCATCTTCCTGACAGAAAATTTTGACATTGAGGAGCCCCCTTCTTGCCCACTTATCTCATTACTGTCACAGAAGGAAGCAGGATTAAGTGGCTAATTACTGGCAGTGATGGTTGTGGATGCTGTTGGCGTCATCAACTTTGAAGCTTAGGAAGAAAGAAGTGGACAAGTTAGTATTCAGTTAATATTTAGGAATTCTGTCCATATATGGCAGCTGGATTACTAAGTGATTTAGAGGCAGATACTTTGCCTCTTTGGATCTGTTTCCTCATGTGAAAGAAGAATATGTAATAGATATTTATAATAGATGATTCCTGAGTTCTCTTCCAACTGATGTTCCATGTTCTAAGGGCTCTGTCTGTCCTGACATTCCATGTTCTAAGACCTTTCGCAGCTCTGACATTCCCTATCCTAAAGCTCCTCCCAGCTCTGATATCAGCTATTCTAAGGTTCCTCCCAGCTCTGACATCCCCTGTTTTAAGGTTCCCCCCAGCTCTGACATTCCCTGTTCTCAGGTTCCTCCCAGCTCTGACATTCCCTGTTCTCAGGTTCCTCCCAGCTCTGACATCCCCTGTCTAAGGTTCCTCCCAGCTCTGACATCCCCTGTTCTAAAGTTCCCCCCAGTTCTGACATCCCCTGTTCTAAGATCCCTCCTACTCCTCTCATCGACTATGCTAAGCTCTTCAGGCCCATCCAGTTGTAACTGAGAATTACCTGGTGACTTTGTCTCAGAGCATCAACCACCAGCCCAGGTCCACTTACTGCAATTTTCTGTCCATTATGCTTCCCAGGTTTTCAGAAGACAGAGTATATATTCTGAGGAATTCCTTCCTCAGAATGGCAGTCACCCTGTCCAGGGTCTTAGTTCTAGAATTGGATCTGTTGTCTGGGAGAGATTACACTTCTACCTCCTGACTCGTTTCCAACTTTTCTCTGAAAATTAGCTAACAATTAATAAATCCATTTATTTAATGAGGTAGAAAGTAGCCCATGATAACAATAATTAGCTCTTAAATAGTGATTTTCTAAAGCAACTTGTTTTGCCAGTATATTCATTAAGCCTCTTGTCACTCCGAGACTAAAAGAAAATGATTCTATTATCCCATTTTGTAGAAGGGTAAGCTGATGCAGAAAAAAAAAAGTAGTTTGGATTTTACAAAGCCAGAGGAAGTGGTCATATCAGTATCTCAATTAAGACTGGAGGTAGGGGAGACTATTGGTGTGGAACATTATATATGGAATCCAAATCAATTGGTTTCATTGATTTTATTTAGCTGCTATTTCCCCCTCTTTTTTCTCTTTTCCTTTTTTTAAAGGGATAGTTTTCTGGGTATGAAACTAGAGAATGAAATTTCTGATATGAAAACAAAATGCAATTCAATTTAGCCAATTAAGGAATCACATTGGAGCAGCAAAGTAGGGATCAATTCTCTGTTTTTTGTGCTAATTTTTGCCTAAAAATTAACACAAAAAACCTATAACTTAATGCTATAACATTCATCCATTTACATAGGGATTCTGTGATTTTGTTCGAATAGGGAATGCCAGGGCTGGATGGCACTTTCCTGTTCTAAGAGACATTCCCTAGTCTAAGACCCCTCCTAGTCCTGGCATTCCCTGTTCTAAGGCCCCTTCTAGTCCTGACATCCCCTGTTCTAGGGCCCTTCCCAGTCTTGATACTCAGGGTTGTAAGGCAGTCTTCTTGGTTCATTAATGTGGTTCACAAATCTATAGCTCAGAAGCCAGCTATTCTAACCCCTTAGGTATAGTCACATAAAATGTGACTCTATTGAGAAGATCAATAAGTTACTTTACTCTGTTTCAAGTGATACCCTAAATGAGGCTGGAATATGCCTTGATCAATCAATCAATGGATGAAATATTTTAGATAAAGCTGAGAAAAGCCCTTCATTTGCCTGGAGTGATGATTGTAGAGGGGGTGTATTAAGACTGGCTGAGGAAATCTGGTCATGCTATTTAGAGCAGGTGACTTGATTAAGTGTTGGAAGGTAGGGGAGACAAGGGTTGCGGCCAGGGGAGAGGAAAGGTTTCCACCTTTCCTTCCCCTTGACTCGAGAGTTCCCTGAGAATTATGAGAAGGTAAGAGGATTCTGAACTTCCAACTTCTCTTCTTTATGTTAGTGTCTAAGCATTGTTCCCTGGCTTAGCAGATGCTGGTGGCAATGCCAGCCTTGGGACAAACTGGATTCAGTTTCTAGGAAAAAAAACAAAGGAAAAAACACAATGATCCTATACCTAAGGGAAATGTTCTTAGGATTCCAGCAAAAGTACTTCCAGGAACCATGAATTATCCTTTCGCTATATAATCTGAAACCGACTTTGATGATGCTGTGAGATTTTTGAAGTTTCCTTTGTCAATAAATTTCAATAAGTGATTATTGGCTTGTCACTCAACTGAAACTGTGCCTTCCTTTCAGTCACCAATAATATCTTACTAGGATTACTGAAATAGCATCTAATTTTGTCTCCCTGTTTCAAAGCTTTCCCTGCCACCCCCTAAATTATCTCCACACAGAATTTCCTTACTCTAAGTCGAATACTCCATTTACAGCTCTTTATGATATCATAATATATATGCAAGTGCTTTGCAAACCTTCAATATGTAATGCATTACATATATTTATATTATAAATACTATATTATATATTAAAATACATTGTATATCATACATTATATGTCATAATATCTATTATTATATATCACATACACATAGCTATTGATATATATCTAGATATGGACTATATATGAACACACTGATGGTAAATTCTTCAACTTGAAAAAGCGGCAAGGCAAAATTAAAGTGGAGGGAGTGGCGGTGCATGATTTTTTTGTTTGCTGATAATTAAGCACTCAATGCAGTCTCTGACACCGAGATGCAGCGAAGTAGGGATCAATTCTCTGTTGTTTGTGCTAATTTTTGCCTGACAATTAACACAGAAAATTCAAGCATTCTATCAACTGCCACCACAACATCCATATGTGGAACCATCAGTTACAGCAAATGGAGAAGTTTTGAATGCTGTGGGTAAGTTCACTTATCTTGGCGATATGCTTTCCAGGGAGCTGCACATTGATAATGATATTGACTCATACATTGCCAGAGCTATGTCAGTATTTGGGAGGCTCTGAAGGAAAGTGCAGGAGATAAGAGGTATTAGATTGGCTACTAAGAAGTATTAGTCTAGGGGGCAGCCAGGTGGCACAGTGGATAGAAACCAGCCTTGAATTCAGGAAGACCTGAGTTCAAATCTGGTCTCAGACACTTAACACTTCCTGGCTGTATGACCCTGGGCAAGTCACTTAACCCCAGCCTCATGAAAAAAAAAAAAAAGAAAGAACCATTGGGCTGACCTTATTGTTGTATGCTTATGAAACCCAGACATCATACAGCTCCAGGATAAGATACCAGACACTGAGGTCCTTTCTCAAACTAAACCATCAACCGTTCAATCTCTACGGCAGAGAGTGCAACTCTGTTAGGTTGGTCACAGTGTTCAAAAGTCAAAGGTATGCTTACCAAAAAGAACATTTTATGTACAACTCACACAAGACAACCGTTCACAAGGTGTCAGAAAAAGTAATACAAGGACACTCTCAAGGTCTCTCTTAATAACTTTAGAATCGATTGAATGACTTGGAAGACCCTGGCATAGGAATGAACAACATGACTTGCCTTCATCGAAGAAGGTGCTACCACCTCAGATCAAATCCTCTTCACCTAGTCTAGATTGTGATAGTCTCCTACTTGACTTCCATGCCTCATCTTTCTCCCCTCCAATCCTTCTTTCATACTGATGACCATGTGACTTCACCACTCAATCCAGTGACTTTCAATTGCTTTTGGGATCAATATGAATTCTTCTGTTTAGTTTAGAAAGCACTATACCATCAAGCATCATTTTCCTGAGTTCAAATCTGGCTTCGGCTACATACTAACTATGTGACCTTGGGCAAATGAATTCACCCTATTTCCCTTAGTCTTCTCATCTATAAAATGATCTGGGGAAGGAAATGATCAACTGTTTCAGTATCTCTGGCAAGAAAACCCCAAATAGGGTCACATAGAGTTGGAGATGACTGTAAAATGATTTAACAATACAACCCACCACAATTTACCTTTCCAGGGTCAATGGACATTGCTCCCCCTACTTTGTAATCTAGCTAAATTGTCCTTTTGTTTCTCTGACACAATCAATCCTCCAGCTTTTGCCTGTCTTTGTGTTGGCTGTTTTTCATGCCTATTATGTACTTCTTTTTTATTTCTGCCTCTCTTTCTTTAAGATGAAGTTTCCCTTACTCCACTAGAGTATGCTGGAACCAATTTATACTGGCTCAAAAGAACAGGTTGTTAAATTTTTAGTATGAGCATTTTTATTTTGGAGATCAGCAAAAACTATAAATCAAGGCTTGATTTATTATTGTTTCATTTATTGTTTAGACTGAAGAAAGTGTTGAAGAAAATGTTAAAAATGCAGATTAAATTAAAAAATGTATTCTTCATATATTGGCCATCCCATCCCAGAGTTGGATGTTAAATTACATATCTACATAAACAGACAGTTTTCAGATGAGGAAGTTGAAACCATCTCTAGTCATATGAAAAGATACTCAAAATCTCTATTGATCAGAGAAATTCAAATTAAGATAACTCTGAGGTACCACCACATACCTCTCAGATTGGCTAAGATGACAGGTAAAGATATTGATGAATGTTGGAGGGGATGTGGGAAAACTGGGACACTGATACATTGTTGGTGGAATTGTGAACTGATCCAACCATTCTCAAGAACAATTTGGAATTATGCTCAAAGGGCTATCAAACTGTGCATAAACTTTGATCTATCAGTGTCTCTACTGGGCTTATATCCCAAGAGATCATAAAAAAGGGGAAAAGACCCATATTTGTAAAAATGTTTGTGGCAGCCCTTTTTGTAGTGAGAAGAAACTGGAAATGGAGTGGCTGCCCATCAGTTGGGGAGTGACTGAATGAGTTATGGTATATGAAATGTTATGAAATATTATCATTCTGTAAGAAATGATCAGCAAAATGATTTCAAAAAGGCCTGGAGAGACTTACAGGAACTGATGCTAAATGAAATAAACAGAACCAAGAGAACATTATAAACGGCAACAACAAAATTATATGATGATCAATTCTAATGGATCAACAATGAAATGATTGAGGCCAGTTCTACTGATTTTGTGATAAAGAGAGCCATCTCCACCCAGAGAGAGGACTGTGGGAATTGAGTGTAGATCATGAAATAGCATTTTCATTTCTTTTGCTGTTGTTTGCTTGAATTTTATTTCTTCCTTTTTGATCAGATTTTTCTTGTACAGCAAGATAATTGTAAATATATATATATATATATATATATATATATATATATATATATATACATACATAAACTAACATATCCCTAGCTCTCTCCCAGACACCCTTGTATTAAATATTTTCTATATGCTTGTATCTGTGATCCATGGCAAAACATTTAATCTCTCTGTGATCTAGACAGTTTTCTAATACTAAATGTTACAAAGAGTTCTGTACTAAAGAGATCACAGGTTAGTCTCTCTGTCTCTATATCTCTATCCTCCTTTTCTCTCTTGCTCTGTTTCTCCCCTCTCTGTTTCTGTCTTTGTCCAGTCTAGTGGAAAATGGTCTAAATTTCCAGCTCAGCTCATGTGACACACAGAGAGATAGCTGATCTGGCATTTGGCTCATCCCCTCTCCAAAGGAGATGATGATTTTCCCCTTGTGTAGAATAGGGGGAGGATGTTGTCTTTCTAAAAGAGTAAAAAATGGACTTTTGAGTCTGTGAGTAGATGAGATCTGACTATAGAGTCTCTATTGCTCTAATCACATGATCCCATTTTTCCAAAGAGCTGTCCTTAACCTTATCCCTTAATTCTCGTGTCAACTCTCTCCCTGGCACCCAGAGCCTAGGAGAACTTGGCGGGGGGAGGATTTTCTTACTCTTTTGCCTTATGGCTGTCATTCAGGGAATCTGGAGAAATGGATGTCTGGCTATGTACTATGTTGCATCCAGAGCTGAGTTTTCCATTTACAAGCATATAGCAAGGAGATGGGGAGAAGTCTAAGAAAAAGAAAGGAAATAAAATAGCAGACTTGTTATGGGCAATCAGTCTGAAAAATCTGTTGAAACTTCCCTTCCATCTACTCAATCTTTCTTTCAGTCTAGCCAATAAAGCAGGTAATTGTTGGTACCATGTGCCAGATTCTGTGCTAGGTACTGGGAGAGGAAAAGATGCATTCCCCCATCCTCCAGTTGTTAGTTCTGTCTCATAATCCATTTAATCATTTGTATACATGCCACAATTCCCAAAGGATTGCTTTATTTTTATCTCAATATTCAGTATCTGGCATTCAACAGACACTTAATAAGTGATTGATTAATTAATTAAATTAATTAATGCTGATTAGTTAACATTATTGCTGCCATCATTATTATTATATAAGAATGCAATCCCCTTGTTTTGCATGGTCTTTATAGAACCAGCACCACATGGTAGATTTTTAATGAAGTCTTTTTGAATGGCTGTTATTGTTATTGTTGCATTAGAATACAAGCCTCTTGAGGGCAGGGATTGTCTTGTCTTGCTTTTCGTATCTCCTGTCCCTAGGATATCTCTTTATATTTAAAGCAATTAGGAGACACCATGGTGCACAAAGCAAAAGCATTGGGCTAGGAATCATCAAATCTGGCTTCAGATACTTACTAGCTATGTGACCTTGGGCAAGTCACTCAACCCTATTTATCTCTGTTTCTTTATCTGTAAAATGAATTAGAGAAGGAAATGACAAACAATTCCAATATTTCTGCCAAGAAAATCTCAAATGATGTCATAAAGAGTTGGACATGACTGAAAAGGGTTGAACAACAACATTTAATAATTGTAATTAAATTATCAGAGTTATTCTTTATATTCCTTTGCATCTGTAAGCTTACCATCTCCAGTTCACATTCTTTATTTTCTAGATTCAACTTCAAGAGCCTTCAGGGTGGATATCTTTAACATAGAGAAGATCTAATTCAGTTCCAGTTGATCAATGATGGACAGAATCAGCTACACCCAGAGAAGGAACACTGGGCATTGAGTGGAAAGTGTTTGCACTATTGTCTTTCTACCAAGGTTACTTTTACCTTCTGAATCCAATTCTTACAGTGCAACAAGAAACTCAGTTTTACACACATATATTGTATCTAGGATATACTGTAACATATGTAACATGTATGGGATTGCCTGTCATCTAGGGGAGGAGTAGAGGGAGGGAGGGGAAAGTTCGGAAAAGAAGTGAGTACAAGGGATAATGCTATAAAAAAAATACCCATGCATATGTAATGTCAAAAAATTATAATTACAAAATTAATAAAAAATTTTTAAAAAGAATTTTAAAAAAGAACCTTCAGGGTTAACAGAAAATTAAATCCGCCCTTAAAGAGACAAAATTCCTTTTAGAATTCTTTCCTAAGGAAATGTCCAAGAATTTCTCATGGGCTTTGAGATGTGTTTCCAAAGAATGTAATCTGAGCACTGGCAGATTAATTGTAAGCATTATGATGATAAAAGATTTGAACTCGGGTCTTCCTGAATACAAGTGAAAGCTCTAAAGGAGATATCATTAATAAGGTTTTCTAAACTCAGTCGTGTGAGAAAATGAACTTCATAACTTGTTTGTTACAACTTATAACATGAGTGCTAAATGAATAAATTAAACCAAATTGAAATGATATTAACAAAACCCTGCCACTAAACGATGGAAACATTCATCAATTTTGGCAATGATAATGATGATGGTGGTGGTAGTGATGTTGGAGATAATTAATCAAAAACCACTGATTAATCTCTTGCTCTGTGACAGGCCCTATGTTGACACATGCAGAGGAAATAGAGAAGCAGTGGAGTGTAGTATCTAAAGGATCAGTCTTGGGGTAAAAAAAGACTTGGGTTCAAGATTTATTTCCAACCCATCCTAGTTGTATGACTCTGAGCAAGTCCTTTCATTTCTCTGGGTCTTAAATATGAGGAAAGGAGCACAGGAATCCACTGAGGGAACTGTACTAGAATTGAATTCAGAATTAAATATTTTCAGAGTTGGAATGGTTCTCAGTGGCCATTTTGTCTATCATGTGCCTAAATAAGAATTCCTGTACATTATGCCTAATAATTGTCACCTAGGCTGGGCTTGTAGGCCTCTAGTCTCCTTAATTTAACTGGAGAGGCCATTGAGTCCATCTACCTTAATTTATAGCTAAAGAGAAGTGAGCCAGCCCCTTTCACTGTTGGACAGCTCCCATTAAAAGTATTCTACTTCCCCAACCCCATCTAATGCTTGAATCTGCCTTTTTGAAATTTCCCCTGTTTCTACTCTCTGGGGCTAAGAAGAACAAAACTAAACCCTCCTTCATGTGACTCTAAGGTGACTTCAAGGAGCTTCTACCTCCAAAATCCTGTGACAGGGATAGTGCAAGTATCTTGTTGTTTGTGGTTGTTCATCTCTCATTCTCAAAGAGAACCAATGACATCAGGAGGATGATGTCTTCATTCTCTCTCCAGAATTGGTAAATGCATCTTGGAGAGGCCCAGGGGCTCTCCAAGTCACCAGTGACTAAACACAGGCAAGCAAAGCCTTGAGTTTGCTGGTCTGTCATTTTGCCCTTGATGCAATATTCCTCCAACTGGAAAACAGTGAGAACAATTATCTTTAGAAATGGAAAGTAAAAATACTGGGACGACTTAGGCTCCTGGAGATGATCTCATCCAACTCCCTCATTTCACAGGGGAAGAAACTAAGATCTAGGACAGGGGTTCTCAAACTATAGCCCGCAGGTCAGATGCGGCCCGCTGAGGACGTTTATGCATCCTGCCGGGTTATGGCAAATGGGCTGAGGGGCGGAGACAGAGTGTGAGCTTTTGTTTTTACTCTAGTCCAGCCCTCCAACAGTCTGAGGGACAATGAACTGGCCCCCTATTTAAAAAGTTTGAGGACCACTGATCTAGGAAGAGGAAGACATTTATCCATAGGGCTAGAGATAAGTAGTAGGCACAAGATTCCTGACCCAAAGTCTAGGACTTTTTACATGACCTCACACGGCCTTCTCCTTGTAGGGGCCAGTGAAGTAGAAGATCCTTCTCAGGCACTCATCCAAAGAGGAGCCTAGAAGTGCCAATTATTAATTATCCTTGATTAGTCACAGCTCTACAAAGACTGCTACTAGCTACCACTTTATCATCCCAAGGTGACAGACAAAAGGACCCCTGATTATCAGGTTTGATTCCAATGACTCCCCAGTAATTTCTATGGTCTACTCTCCCTTTGGCTTTTAGAAAACCCATTACAATTAGGTTCCTTCATGCCCTTCTGATTTTTCTTTTATCTCATTTATCTCACATGCCCGGGAATTCAGCACCACTTACCTTCTGTCTATTCCTCAAATACAACATCCCTTAAGTTTCCAGGCATTTATACTAGTTGTCTTCCATGTCTGGAATGTTTTCCCTCATCACCTCTCCTTCATGACTTCTCTCGAATCTCAACTAACATCCCACATTCTACAAGAAGCATTGCTCAGTTCTTTTTAGTCTTAGTGCCTTTCCTTTATTGATTGTCTTCCGTTTGTTCAGTCTATAACTTGTTGCTAAATAGTTGTTTGCATGTCATTACCTCTATTAGACTGCAAACCCCTGAAAAACAGGGTCTTCTCTGGGCAGGACTACAGTAATCTAGCCAGGTTCTCAGAAATCCAGGCAATTGGGACCTAGGCCACCAATGACCCTTCCTTGATAAGGAAAATTAGAAGGAGCTCCCTCTAGGTCACACTGGATCCCCGAATTTGATCTAGAGACAACTCAAATAGCAGTTTATTTCATATAGCTGATGTAGGAGAAGCTGTTCTCATTGTATCACACCCCAAAAGACTCTTCCAACTTCTGCTCGTTGACTTCCAGTGTGGGGCAGTCTCTTCCCCTTTTTGACAGTTTTCAGCATTCTGAAGCCTTTCTTAACATCCTGCTTCAACTGGACTCTTGGTCTGTCTTTTCTGGTTTTGCCAAATTGAACAAGTCTTCTAGATGACAACCCTTCATACACTTGAACACAGGTGTCACGTTGTTTTCTCCCCCAAGTCTTCTCTTTAGTAGGTTAATATAACCCAGTTCTTTTAGTGGATTACTCATATGATTCAGATTTAAGGTCCTCCTGCATCTTAGTCTTTCTTTTCTAGACATTTGCCAGTTTAATCAAGGTCTTTCATAAATATTGTCATCCAGAGCTAAGTACATTACCCTAAATGTCATCTGTCTACAGCAAAGAATAGGGATACTTTCACCCCCTTATTCTTACTCCTCTTAATGCAGTCCATCGGCTCCCTTGGCTACCCCATATCACTGCTGCCTCATACAGAGTTTGAAGTTCACATAGACCCCCAGATCTTTTACAGAGAAATTTCTATATAACTATGCCTCCTCTCTCTTGTGCTTGTGAAAATAATTTTTTTCAATTCAAGAGTGATTTGCTTTTATAACTCCTGAGTGTTATCTTATTAGATCCAGCCTGTTGTGATCTTTTTGGATCCCATCTGGTCATCCATTGGGTTGCCCATCCTTCTCAGATTTATGCCTCTATAAGTTTGGTCATAATGTTGTTTTTATGCTGTAATATGGTCATTGAGGGACAGCTAGGTGGCACAGTGGATAGACTGCTGGGATTGATGTTAGAAAGCCTCATCTTCCTGAGTTCAAATCTGACCTCAGACACTTACTAGTTGGGTGACCCTGAGCAAGTCACTTAATCCAGTTTGTCTCAGTTTCCTCATCTGAAAAATGAGTTAGAAAAGGAAATGGCAAACCATTCCAATATCTGCCAAGAAAACCCTAAATGAGATCACAAAGAGTCAGGAATGACTGAAATGATTGAATAACATGGGTCATCAAGAAAAATGTTAAAAGATGCAGGGTCAAGCCCAGATCTCTGGGGCACGCCACTGGAGATCTCCTTCCAACTTGTCATTGAATCTTTGATAGGTATTTGTTAAGACCAGCCTTTTAACCAATACCAGTTAAATTATACCATTATCTAGCCCACATATCAGGGAATACTTTCTCTCAGTACAAATACACAAATTGATCAAAATCAACTCAACAAGTATTTGTTAAACCCTCACAATGTGCCAGAATGATGCAATGATACTTGTTCAAATCCAAGGCAAACCATCTAACATCACAGTAATACAAGTCTGTGCTCCAACCACTCATGCCAAAGAAGGAAAAAATGATCAATTCTATGAAGACGTATAACATTTTCTAGAAATAACATCAAAAATATGTCCCATTGATCATAGAGGATTGGAATGCTAAAGGAGGAAATAAAAAGATAACTAGAATAATGCACTAGTTGGGCCTTGGAGGACAAAATGAAGCAAGACAGAGGCTAATAGATTTTGTTAAGATAATTCACTAGTTGGGGCAGCTAGGTGGCGCAGTGGATAGAGCACCAGCCCTGAATTCAGGAGGACCTGAGTTCAAATCTGGTCTCAGACACTTAACACTTCCTAGCTGTGTGACCCTGGGCAAGTCACTTAACCCCAGCCTCAGGGGGGGAAAAAAGTTAATTCACTTTAAAACAGTTTTTTCCCAACAACTCCAAAAATGACTCTACCCATGGACATTACCAGATCGATAAAATAGACTGTATATGTTGCAGTCAAAATTAGAGAAACTCTTTTCAGTCAGTTAAAACAAACCATGGAGCTATCTGTGGCTTTCTGACTGCAAAATTCAGACTTAAATAGAAGTAAGAAGGGGAAATCATCAAACCACATAGGTATGACCTAATAATATTCCTTATGAATATGAAGTGAAAGTCAAGAATAGGCTTAAGGGATTAGATCTGGTACATAGAGTACCTGAAGAACTATGGACAGGGATTTGTAATAACATACAGGAGGAAGCAATAAGAAACATTCCAAAGGAATAAAAAAGCAAGAAAGCAAAATGGCTTTCTGATGAGATTTTACAAATATCTACAGAAATAAGGAAAGTAAAAGGTAAAGGAAAAAGAGAATGATACACCCAGATGAAAGGATAATTTTAGAAAACACCAAGGAGAGATACCTTAAAGATCAATACAAAATTTTTACTTCTTTTGTTGCTGATTGCTTCAATTTTATTTTCTTTCCCATTTTTTCCTTTTTGATCTGATTTTTCTTATGCAGCAAGATAATTGTACAAATATGGCTGCCTATATTGGATTTACATATATATTTTTTTTTACCATGTTTAACATATTTTGGATTACTTGCCATCCAGGGGAAAGGGTATGGGAGAGGGGGGGGGGAATTGGAACACAAGGTTTTACAAGATTCAGTGGCTAAGAATTATCTTTGCATATGTTTTGAAAATAAAAGGCTTCAATTTAAAAAAAAAAAGCAAAAGAAGAGCAATGCAAAGAAATGAAGGAAAATAACAGAATGGGAAAGACAAAAGATCTCTTCAAGAAAATTAGACATCAAAGGCATGTTTCATGTGAAAAATGGCATGATAAAAGACATCTATAAAGAATTACACAAGGAAAATCTTTAATACTACTGATAGCCACAATCATAATTGTGTGGTTACTCATATAGGGCCTGAGATCTTGGTTAATGAAGTCATGAGGGCCTCAGGAAGTATTGCTAATGATAAAGCTGGTGGAGATAATGGAATTCCAGCTGAGCTATTTAAATTAGTAAAAGATGATGCTGTTAAAGTGCTGCACTCAATGTACCAGCAAATTTGGACAGCTTGACAGTGGCCACTAGATTGGAAAAGATCAGTTTATGTCCCCATTCAAAGGAAGGGCAATGCCAAAGAAGGTTCAGCTTACTGAACAATTGTTCTCATTTCATACACTGGCAAGGTTATGCTTAATATCCCATAAGCTAGGCTTCAACAACATGTGACCTAATAATTACTAGAAGAGTAGGCTGGTTTTTGAAGAGGTAAAGGAACTAAAAATCAAATTGCCAATATTTCCCGAATTATAGAAAAAGCAAAGGACTTCCAGAAAAAAATCTATTTCTGTTTCACTGATTACATGAAAACCTTGACTATGTAGGTCATAACAAAATCGGCAAATTTTCAAAGAGATGGGAGGATCAGGTCATCTTACTTGTCTCCTGAAGAACTTGTATGTGGGTCAAGAAGTAACAGCTATAATAGAGTATGGAACAATTGATTGGTTCAAGATTGGAAAAGGAGAATAGCAAGACAGTATACTGTAACCTGATTTTTTATTTAACTTAGATGCAGAGTACATCATGCAAAATGCCAGCCCAGATGATTCAAAGGCTAGAATTAAAATTACCAAGAGAAATAGCAAGAATCTCAGATATGTAGTCAATGCCACTCTGATGGTAGAAAAGTAATTATGGAGACTCCTGATAAGGGTGAAAGAAAAAATGTAAAAACTGGTTTGAAGATTAACATAAAAAACCCTAACATCTTAGCATCTGGTCCCATCACTTATTGGCAAATAACAGGAAAAGAAATGGAAAAATGTTCTTTTATATTCTTAGGCTCAATGAGCCCTGTTGATGGTAACTGCAGTCATGATATTAAAAGATACTTGCTTCTTGGAAGGAAAGCTATGGCAAATCTGGACAGCACATTAAAAAAGTAAAGACACAAAATTGCCACCAAATGTGTGTACAGTCAAAGTTATGGTTTTTCAAGTAGCAATGTATGATTGTGAAAGTTGGACTATAAGGAAAGCTGAAAGCTGCCTAACTGAAACTTTTGAATTATGCTACTGAAGAAAAATTTTGAGAGTCCTTTAGACAATGAGAAAATAAAATCAATCAATACTTAAAGAAATTAATTTAGACTATTCACTAGAAAATTAAATACTTAAACTTAAATACTTTGGCCTCATAATGAGAAGTTGGAAATCATTGAAAAAGGCCCTGATGTTATGAAAGATTGAAGACAAAAGGAGAAGGGAACAACAGAGGCTGAGATAAATAAACAGCGATTGTGAACTTGGAGAGACTTCAAGTGATAATGGAGGATAAAAGAGCCTGGTGTGCTATGGTCCACAGGTTCATGAGGAGTTGAACTTAACTAAACAACTCAACAACAATGACAACAATAAGTACCAGACACTGTCCTAGATACCAAGGAGACAAAAACCCAAACCCATTCCTGTCCTCAAAAAGTTTATTCTGCTGAATTATTCTTGCAAATTGGTCTTTAACAGTAAATATAAAAATAAGGCACACAAATCTGGAAATAAGAATGACAATGGATTAGTATGTCATACCTATCATCCCAAATTCAGACACCAGGGAGAAGTACACAAGGCAAAGTATCTTCCAGGAATAAAGAAAGTACAGGGCTTTTTGCTTTTGCATCATAAGGACAGGAAAGGAAGAGAAGAAAATAGAAAAACCTCTTGCTCCCAGATCCACAATGAAGAGAGAAGGAAACTGAGGGGGAAGGAGAGACACAGAGAGAGGCAGAGAGGTAGAAAGGAAAGAGAAAGAGAGAACAAAAAAAAGGGAGAGAGAGACAAAGAAGCAGAAGAGGAGAACAGAAAGATAGAAAAAGACAGAAAGAAACAGTGAAAGAGGAAGAATGAGAGAAAGAGAAAAGAGACAGAGGAGGAAGGGAGAGAAAGAGAAGAGGAGGGAGGGAAAGAGGGAAGGAGGGAGGTAGAAATGGGAAGTAGCTTTAAGCTATAATTAAGAGGAGAGGCAGTGTGTGCTGACATATTGAGAGTTAAGAGAGCCTTGAGTTCTAATCAGGCTAGTGACTTTTTTTTTAAATAATAACTTTTTATTTTAAAAATACATGCAAAAATAGTTTCAACATTCAGCCTTGTAAAACTTCTGTTTTCTAAATTTTTCTCCCTCCCTTTGCCCACCGTCTCCCTTAGATAGCAAGCAATCCAATATATGTTAAACATGTACAATTCTTATGAATATATATTTATTATGTATCACAAGAAAAGTCAGACCAAAAAGAAAAAAAATGAGAAAAAAGCAAGCAAACAACAACAAAAAGAGCAAAACAAAAAAAACTATGTTGTGATCTGCATTTAGTCCAGACAGTTCTCTTTATGGATTCTGATGGCTCTCTCCATCAAAAGTCTATTGGAATTAGCTTGAATCACCTCATTGTTGAAAAGAGCCACATCTATTAGAATTAATCATCACATAATCTCATTGTTTCTCTAGACAATGTTTTTTTGGTTCTACTCACTTTACTTAGCTAAGGCTAAATTCATGTAAATCTACCCAGGTCTTTCTGAAATGATCCTGTTGCTCATTTCTTATAGAACTATAATATTCCATAACATTCATATATCATAACTTATTCAGCCATTCTCCAACTGATGGGCATCTACTCAGTTTCAAGTTCATTGCCACTAAAAAAAGGGTTGCTACAAATAGTTTTGCACATGTGGGTCCTTTCTCCTTTATTATGATTTCTTTAGGATACAGTCCCAGTAGTGAGACTTCTAGATCAGAGAATATGCACAATTTGATAGTCCTTTGAGAATAGTTCCATATTGCTCTCCAGAATGGTTGGATCAGTTCACAACTCCACCAACAATGTATTAATGTCCCAGTTTTCCCACATTTCCTTCAATATTTATCATTATCTTTTCATGTCATCTTAGCCAATGTAAGAGGTACATAGTGGTACCTCAGAATTGTCTTAATTTGAATTTCTCTCATCAATAGTGATTTAGAGAATTTTTTCATATGATTGGAAATAGTTTTAGTTTCTTCATCTGAAAACTGTTCATATCCTTTGACCATTTATCAGTTGGGAGATGGTTTGTATTCTTATAAATTTGAATCAATTCTTAATATATTTTAGAAATGAAACCTTTATCAGAACCCTTGGATATAAAAAAAATTTTTTCCCGTTTTCTTCTTCCCTTTTAATTTTGTCTGTATTGTTTTTGTTTGCATAAACCCCTTTTAATTTAACATAGTCAAATTTATTCATTTTACTTTTCATACTGTAATCTAGTTCTTCTTTGGTCATAAATTTCTTCCTTCTCCACAAATCTGAGAGATAGACAATCCTTCGCTCTTCCAATTTGCTTATAGTATCACTCTTTATGTCTAAATCATGCACACATTTCAACCTTATCTTGGAAAAGGGTGCTAGGTGTTGGTCAATGCCTACTTTCTGCCACAATATTTTCCAATTTTCCCATCAATTTTTGTAAAATAGTGAGTTATTATTCCAGAAGCTGGGGTCTTCAGGTTTATTAAACACTAGATTACTATAGTCATTGACTATTGTGTCTTGCGAACCTAACCTATGCCATTGATTACCTACTCTATTTCTTACCCAATACCAAATGGCTTTGGTTACCGCTGCTTTATAACATAATTTTAAGTGGGTTACCACTAAGCCACTTTCATTTGCATTTTTCCATAATTACATGAAATTTTTGACCTTTTGATCTTCCAGATGAACTTGTTATTATTTTTTTCTAGCTCTGTAAAGTGGTTTCTTGGCAGTTTGATTGATATGGCACTGAATAAGTAGATTAATTTAGGTAGAATTGTCATTTTTCTTATATCAGCTCAGCCTACCCATGAGCACTTGATATTCTTCCAATTGTTTAGGTCTGACTTTACTTGTGTAGACAGTGTTATGTAATTAGTTCCTGACTATCTTGGCAGATAGACTTCCAAATATTTGGATCATATACAATTATTTTAAATGGAATTTCTCTTTGTATCTCTTGTTGCTGGACTTTGTGGGTGACATATAGAAATGCTGATAATTTATGTGGATTTATTTTGTATCCTGTAACTTTGTTAAAGTTGTTCATTGTTTCTAGAAGTTTTCTTTAGCTGATTCTCTAGAATTCTCCAAACATACCATATCATCTGCAAAGAGTGATAATTTGGTTTTCTCACAACCTACTCTAATTCCTTTAATTTCTTTTTCTTTTCATATTGCTAAAGCTAACATTTTAATACAATATTGAATAATGATGGTGATTGTGGACAAACTTGTTTCACCCCTGATCTTTTTGGGAATAGTTATCCCCATTACATATGATGCTTACTGATAGTTTTAGATAGATCATTTTAAGGAAAACTCCATTTATTCCTAGATTCTCTAGTGTTTTCAATAGGAATGGGTCTTGGATTTTGTTGAATGCCTTTTCTGCATCTATTGAGAAAATCATATGATTTCTGTTAATTTGGTTACTGACATAGTCAATTATACTAATAGTTTTCCTAATATTGAATAAGTCCTGTGTTCCTGGTATAAATCCTATTTGGTCATGGGTGATAATTTGCTGTAATCTCTTTAATAATATTTTATTTAAGATTTTTGCATCAATATTCATTAGGAAAATTGGTCTACGATTATCTTTCTCTGTTTTGACCTTGGGTGGATTAAATATCAGCACCATATTTGTGTCATAAAAGAAATTTGATAGGACTTCTTCTCTCCTTCTTTCACTATTTTCCCAAGTAGTTCACATAGTATTGGAATTAATTGTTCTTTTAATGTTTGGTAGAATTTACTTATAAATCCATCTAGGCCAGTGACATTTTTACTCATTGTGTAAAGACTGGTGAGTCTTTGAATCTCTCTCAACCTCATTTTCCTCTTACATATAATGAGGGAAGGGGAAAACCCCTCACAGGAGTGTTCTGACAATCCCTAGTGATCATAGACATTTGCTTGGTAAACCTTAAGGCAAGTCAAGCATTGTTAGTACTTTTGCTTGTCAGGTTAAATATTAGGATCTAAGTGGTCTTAGCTGCACATTGAGGGGTTGGGGGAAAAAGCACTCATTTTGGAATTCTTTGTTGTTGTTTTTTTGTTTTGTTTTTTTTTTTGTTTGTTTGTTTTTCTGAGGCAATTGGGGTTAAGTGACTTGCCCAGGGTTACCTACCCAGGAAGTATTAAGTGTCTAAGGTTAGATTTGAACTCAAGTCCTCCTGAATTCAGGGCTGATGCTCTATCCAGTACACCAACTAGCTGCCCCTTGTTCTGAAATTCTTAAACAAGTCACTTCTACTTTATAGCCCTCAGTTTGTTCATCTATAAAATGAGGATAGGTTCGTAGCCACATAAATCCTTCTTTGCCTATCTAGATTGAGATTTAGTCTAGATCTGCTGTATTCTAGACCTATATTCCTACATTCTTTGAAGTAAAATCTTATCTTTGACATTATAAGACTTTCCAGAATCTAAGTCCAATAGAGATACCAACCTCTCATTCCCCTTGCAAGGAACAAGTCAGTTTTGAATCAAAGAGATTACATCCTATTAACAAACGGAGTGATGACTATTCATTCTATTCGATATGGATTGTTAGCCATCTTGAAAGTCAACCACTTTGTCAACAAGCATTTGTTAGGTCCTTACTATGTTCTAGTCACTGTACTAAGGACAAAGAAAAGCACAGATCAGGTCCCTTTCCTTAAGGAGCTCAAAGTCTAATGGGGAGAGAATAACATTTCAACTACTCCAGATAAACAATATAAATAAATGGTAGTCTCATGAGGAAGGAGGGAAGAAAGAAAGATAGAGATGACTGGGAAAGCTTCTTGTAGTAGGTGGGATTTGACTGAGACTTGAAGGAAACTAGGGAATCGGTAAGGCAGAGGGGAGGAGGATGAACATTCCAGGCAGGAGGGACAGTGAATGCAAATACCTGGATCAGGAAATGAAGTATAATATGCCGGCAACTGCAAGATCTGTCAGCGGGTCATTGGAAGCAGTAAGGCATAAAATGTAAGAAAGATTTATAAAAGCCAAGTAGGATTTTAGAATTAATTTTGGAGAGACCAGGGAGCTACTGGAGTTTATTGAATAGGGATAGGGTGGGGCTGACGTGGTCAGTCTTGAGCTTTAGGAAAATTACGCTGATGGCTGAATGGAAGATGAGCTAGAGTGGAGAGAGGCTAGAAGCAGGGAGATCAACCAGCAGCTATTTTAACAGTCCAGGTGGGAGGTGATGAGGATCTTCACTAGGAGAGAAGTAGATGAGTTTGAGAGAAGTTACAAGGTTAAATCTGCAGGACTTGACCAGAGATTAGATGTGAGGGGTGGACGAGAATGCTGATTCTAGGATGACACCCAGGTTGTGAGCTTGAGATAATGCTGGTACCTTCAACAGTGACAGGGAAGTCAAGAAGAAGGACGAGAAATGAGTTCTGTTTGGGACAAGCCAAGGCTAACATGGCTACAGGCTGTGTTCCAGTTCAAGGTGTCTACTAAGTAATTGGAGACCCAAGACTGGACATCACAATTCTGGGGAGTGACTGCTATTATTATCCTCATTTTATAGTTGAAGAAACTGAGGCTGACTTGGCCAGATTCACACAGCTAGTAAGTCTGAGGCTGGACTGAGGCTCTGCTCTGTGCAGCATGGCACCCCCTAGCTGTCATAGTCATTACCTTTAATGGGAGACGACTGGTTAGTCAGTCTCCTGATGGTTCTAAACTCTTTGCCAGGCACATTGCAGGGAAGAGAATAAGCTGAAAATCTGGTCTCTGCCCCCATTCTTATCAGGAAACTGAGACTAGCACACAGGAAACCATTACAGTGCTAAACCAGACGGTGTCGGTGTATAATTAAGTGCTAAATTGGGTGGTGCTGGCTATAAAGGAACGCAGATGCTGACAGTCCCCAATTCCACGAGCTTTCTTTTGTCCTTGGAACAAATATCCCTTGGGATTTTATAGCATTTCAGTGTCAAAAGGTCTTTTAGGAAACTAGGTGAGAGGAGAAGACTTAGCCATGATCACATGGCTCTTTCAAAATGCTGCCTTCTTCCTTTCTCCCAAGAGGACCCAAAAATCAGAGACCATCTTCAAAAAGCTATATGACTGTGGCCCCCTCACTGGACCTTTCTCTTTATGATAAGGAAGTTGGACAATCTCCTAAAAGACCTTTTTTATTAATTTTATAATTATAATTTTTTGACAGTATATATGCATGAGTAATTATTTTTTACAACCTTATCCCTTGTATTCATTTTCCCAAATTATCCCTTCCCTCCCCCTACTCCCTCCCCTAGATGACAGGCAATCCCATACATATTAAATGTGTTACAGTATAATCTAGATACAATATATGTGTGTAAAACCAAATTTCTTGTTGCACGGTAAGAATTGGATTCTGAAGGTATAAATAACCTGGGTAGAAAGACAATAGTGCAAACACTAAAACACCTTTTGACATTGAAATGCTATAAATGTCCCAAGGGATATTTGTCCCAAGGACAAAAGAAAGCTCATTTTACTCTGCCTCAGTTTCCTCTTCTGTAAAATGACCTGGAGAAAGCAATGGCAAATCCCCCCAGGATCTCTGCCAAGAAAAACACCAAATAGAGTCATGAAGAGTCAGACATGATTAAATAACTGAGCAGGAACAACTTAAACATGAATCTCTTGAACCAAATTTCTAAAAATTGGTCATCGAACCTTTAGTTTAAGATTTCCAAGCTGGGTACTCACTA